>NC_090439.1:31572621-31872621 GCF_031143425.1 Pleurodeles waltl
GGTTCACATGGGGGCTGCCTAAGTGCAGCTTCCCGTTGAGAGCAGATAGAAATATGGAGTGTGGGGTCTCTGAACTCACAATTTAAAAATATATATTTTAGTGGAGTTGGTTTTTGGATTATGAGTTTGAAAATGCCACTTTTAGAAAGTAGGCATTTTGTTGCTAAAACCATTCTGTGATTCTGCTTGTTTGTCGATTCCCTGTCTGGGCTGTTTCAACTACTCCTCTAGAGAGTGACCCAAAGGGAGCTGGGATGTAGCCTGCATATCCTGATGAGCCATCTGGGCTAGGAGGGGAAGGAGGGATGGTCATCACACCTCAAAGGGCTGTGTCTGCCCTCACACAATGCAGTCTCCAACCCCTTGGTGTGTGGCTGGGGCCTGCCTGGACAGGGAAGGATCTGACAAGCACTTGAGACTTTGCTTTGAAGTTTGCAAACTTCAAAGGCAGAAAGTGGTATAAGTTTTGGACCCAAATCCCAAGACTGGTAGAATCTTTCCAGATCAAGAGAAACCTCTGCCAAGGAGAAGAGCTGACGAGCTGAAGGAGGAGTACTGTCCCTTTTGCTGTGTTGCTTTGCTGGGATGGCCTGCAGTTGCTGCTTCTGACTGAAAAGAGAGAAAAGGGTGAACTTTGTTGTATATCCTGCTCAAGAGGGTTCTCCAAGGGCTTGGAGTAGAGCTTGCCTCCTGTTAGAAGTCTCAGGGGCACCAAAGGCTTCAGTATCCTTGACCTACAGCACTGGGAACTGTGTGTTCTGTGGTGTAAAAAAAGAAAAACCACTGCAATGCTGCCAGCGACACCGCTGGCCTGCACCGTGACCTGCTGATGCCACACGGAGCCACACTGCCCGCTTTGCACCATGACCCTGGTCTCACAACGCCGTCATCGGACGACTTCACCAACCCGCTGCTTGCACGGCAGCCTGTGGGCCCGCACTCTAGCATCGCCTGCTCACACTGCTGCCTGGGGATCCCGACGACGCTGCTCCTGCTGACACCAGCGCCGCTGCCGGTACTGTGGCCTGTAGACACCGCTTGTGAGGTACAAAAAGCACCGTCCCACACCACTGCCCCCGTCCACCAACGCCAGCACCATCGCCTCCAGTGTCGTCACCAGGCATCCCTGCCTGCACCCTGGTCTGTGGACACCGCTTGTGAGGGTCACGAAGCACCGTCCCGTACCACCGGCTTGGGCCTACCGACGACAACGCTTCAACAACGATGATGACACTGCCTGCACTGCGACCTGGTGACACGGCACGTCGCACTGCCCCACTTCACACCGCAGCCCTGGTCTCAGTGATGCCGGTGGATGCCATCACGGAGCCATTGCCTGCACTGTGACCTGTGGACACTGCACGTCGCTTCGTCCCGCTTTGCACCGCAGCCCCGATACCATCCACTCCAGCGGTCCTGACTTCATCAGCCTGGAGTTTGATCCGCAATGCCTGTGACTTTGAGGGCCTAATGATCCCCTCACCAACTCCAGAACTGACACTGCAACGCCAGTAATGCTGCTCTCCGGATCTCATCACGAGGATCACGATGCCCTGCAACTCTAAAGGTACTGTTTGCGGATCTTCCCAACACCGTAGCTAGCCTGCGATGCCGCGGCTGGCCTGAACTGTTTGTTTTATTGATCACAACGCTGTGATAGCCCAGGTAGAGTAATCAACTTCAAGGAACTGGCTTTTCAAGTAACTTTTGCAAAATTCATATAGGTATTACTGTATGTTGGATTTTTATCATATTTGGTCTTGCTTCATGTAAATAAATATTGGCTATTTTTCTAAAACTGGTGTGGTGTCCTTTTGTAGTGTTTCCCTATGTTACTGTGTGTTATGTGCAAATGCTTTACACATTGCTTCTGAGATAAGCCTGACTGCTCATGCCAAGCTACCAAGGGGGTGAGCAGGGGTTATCTGAGCGTGTATCTCTCTTATCCTGACTAGAGTGAGGGTCCCTACTTGGACAGGGTGTAAACCGACTGCCAACTAGAGACCCCATTTCTAACAGAGACTGTGAGTAAAATCATGGCTGGTATATCGAGAGATATAGTAGAGGTCTTTTATTGTTTTGTTCGGTGTGGACACTGCATCTTACAGTCTCCTGGACAGACCTCAGATCAGTGATGTTTGTTATTCTTTCTGGTGCTTTTAGATAGAAGGGAGAAGAAGAAGGGAGAAGGGCGATTTGTAAAATATTGGCTAAATCCTACACCTCCCTCCCCTGCAGCATGGTTGAAGGCTATCCATCAGACTTGTAAATTAGGTCCTGAAGTGCCCCATCGGAGCAGACACGATCTGGGTCGGATTTTTGAGATAGGCGGGTATGCTGGTTTCATAAAACACATCAGTCCTATGATTAATCCATTCTGCTGAAAGTGATCTGAATGTCACCGCCCGTTTCTCAGAATGCAGCAATCGTATGCACTAGGCTCATAGCTGGTTCACATTGCCTGTTAGAAATGGAGTTTCTGGTTGGCTAGGGTATGCACCTAAGCCAGGCAGAACCCACTCACTCCAGTCATGGCAAGGAAGTCACACGTCCAAGAAAACCCATGCTCACCCCTCGGTAGCTTGGCACGAGTAGTCAGGCTTATACCAGAGGCAATGTGTAAAGCGTTTGCACAACACACACAACACAAGTGACGCACTATCTCCACCATAATGGAAACACAACACCAAGTTATATAAAAATAAACTGTTTTGTACACAACATAATTAGACCAAACACAACATGTCAATAATACCCTCTTACCCAAGCAGCTGTCAGAACATTATACAATACTGTTCCTTTGCAGAAATCGGCAGTAGTCACACATAACACACAGATTATTTATTATTCTGCAACATAAGCAGTAGTCAGGAAAACAGTACCTCAGAAATGTACTTGTCATAAAGATATCATAAATGTCCATACCAGGAACATTATAAGACACATGGCAAGTCATAAAAACATATCAGCATGTCATGCCCATAAAAGGGACATCAGCACATATATGTCACATAATCTAGAAAACAGGCTGCCTACAAGTCCCAGCATGCCCCTACCAAGAACATCTGAAAGCGTATTTCCGGAAAGAGTACCTGTTTTTATGAAGACAAGGCACCTCTAGTAACACGAAGTAAAGTAAGGGGCCCCAGGCACTACTCTGCGCAAAACAGGGACCTTGTGGTGAATTGAGGGGAGGGGCGCAGCAAGCACCCTCTCAGTTTTTTTTCTTCCGATGCCCCTCTTGGGACCCGCAATCTATGGGGTCCTTCTTCGGACCACTACGGGCCCTCCCGGGGAGGAGGAGCAAGCCAAAACAAAAACAAGGGGATCAGGGGGTGCGGGGGCCTCCGGTGAGGATTCCACCCCGCCTGCGGTCTCTCAGGGCAAAATCAGGTCTCTAATGGGGCAAAGGGAACCTCCGAGGAGGCTTCTTCTCCCCCTGCCCGTCCTCTAAGACACAGATGAGGGGCCTGGTAGGGTGGGAAGACTCCGATGAGGCTTCCTCTCCCGCCCGCCCGCCAACGAGGAGAGAAGTCTGCCCGGGCCGCAGTGGTGAAGCGGGCAGGAGTCAGAGCTGGCAGGTGCCCCGGGGAAGCTCTTCAGTGCGTGCTTAGCCCAAGGGGAACTGATAGGAGCGTGCTCTCTCCTTTCTTCACTGTGCGGTACCCTGGGGGCACGGTGAGCAGCGTGCTTCAGTCGCGCTCCCGGCTTCGGTCAGACAAAGCCGCCCAGGTCACGGCGGTGATTTTTAACAGCAGAAGCGCTCTCAGGGCGTGAAATCAGATAAAACAAAAGCGCTCTCAAGGTGCTCCCTCAGCAAAGCAAAGGTCCCCAGATCCAGCTCCTCAAAGAAAAAGGGGTGCTCTCACAGCACGACAGGGGTGCCCAGCAGAACGCTGTTTCAGCAAACAACAGAAAGCTCCTCACGCTGGAAAGCCCAATGGTTGCAGAGGTCAGAGGCCACAGCACCCAGCCTCTGGAGGCACAAAAGGAAGCACAGGGTGGTAGGGCCCAGCAACAGACCAGCTCAAAGGGATGCAGACAGTGGCAGTTCCTCCTAGTGACCCAGCAGCTAACAGGTCAGCACAGAGGCAGCATTCCAAGGCAGTTCCTGGTGAGTCCCCCCAGCAGCATTCTGTGTCCAGTTCCATAAAAGTCCCTTGTGTGTTTTAATGGGGAAAGATCCCCTGTACTTATACTCAGTTTTGCAATGGTTTCACAAAGAAGGGGAGAGGAGATTCCAACCAGTTACAACTGGTTCTGGGAGTGCCCCCTCTCTCCTCCAGCACAGGTTCCAAACATCAGTTGGGGGTAAACGACCCTTGTGTGTGTGAGGCCAGGACACAGCCTTTACAGATGCATGTGTGCCCCGCCTCCCCCTTCTCTCAGCCCAGGTAGACCATTCAAAATACAGATGCACCTCTGTGACACCTCCACCCTCCCTGTGTACAAGCTGTCTGAAAAGTATGCACAAAGCCCAACTGTCACTCTCCCAAGATGTGGATTGGAGTCAAGCTGCAAAACACCAGTCATAAGCACAGAGAAATGCTCACTTTCTAGAAGTGGCATTTCTGTAATGATAATAAACAATCCACCAACACCAGTAAGCCGCATTTCTTATTACCATTAGAACCATTCCAAACATGCCTACGCTACCCATCATAAATCAGACAATACCCTCTACACTTAAGGCAGGGCATTTCCAAAGCAATCCTATGAGAGGGCAGCACTCACAGCAGTGAGAAACCAAGGGCATGATTTAGCGCCGCCTTTACGTCTTTTTTTGACTAGAAAGCAACACAAACTTACAAAACATAATTATATTTTGTAAGTTTGCGCCACTTTTGCCTAAAAAAATGACGTAAAGGCAGCGCTAACTTTCCATAAATCAGGCCCCAAATAGGCTGTTCATCACTACCAGGACAGGCCACTCAACCAAGCACATGTCCTGCCTTCTAAATACATAGCACCCTGTCCATAGGGCTAGCTTGGGCCTACCTTAGGGGTGACTTACATGCAGTAAAAGGGAAGTTCTGGGCCTGGGAAGTCAATTTAGATGCCAGGTCCCTGTGGCAAAACATTGCACATTCAAGCCCTGCGCTAGCAGGCCTGAGACAGGTTTGACAAGGCTACTTCAGTGGGTGGCGCAAGCAGCACTGCAGGCCCACTAGGAGCATTTAATTTACAGGCCCTGGTTATAGAGATACCACTGCACAAGGGACTTGCAGGTCAATTAAATAAACCAGGTAAGTATAAGCCAATCATACCAACTTTAGAAAGGAGAGCACCTATACTTTAGCACTGATCAGCAGTGATAAAGTGCTCAAAGTCCTACAGCCAACAGCAAGAGGTCAGAAAAATAGGAGGAAGGAGACAAAAAGTCAGCGGATGAACCCGCAAAAGGGCCAGGTCCAACATTACCCTTTTGCCATGAGATTGCCTTCCCCTCTGTGATATGAGGACAAAGTAAACAAAAAAAATAAAACTATAATTACACTGCCACTACTGTAAGTCTCTCATGTCACGGGTACAGAGGGCAGTAGCTTCTGTCTCAAAGAAAGTTGGCCTTTGGGTGTCCCCTCAAACTCAGAGCTTAGGTCTGGAGTCTCTTCAAAAGAAAACTTAAGGACTCGGTGGTGTTGTGTGGTTATTGAGCCCACTGGAAGAAGAAAACAGGGTCAAACAAATAAGGAAAAAAGTGCTTTCTAGCAGGAAAGTATGTTTCAAAGCCATGGAGGATACTTTCTGTTCCTGTTGAAGGGGAATACATTCACTAATTTTGTGCCTGTGGTATAGAGTTGTGTCCAGTTTGGGGTGGGAGAAGCCAGCTCATAGCATGTTTGCAGTGGCGGCCCTTCCTTTAGGGCGGAGGGGCCACACCCCCCCACCTTTTGCCCCTCATGAAGAGTGTCTGTCAGGCTGAACAAAGGTCAGCCTGACAGACACTCTCCATGTTCAGCTCAGGCAGATAGGAGCAGACATGCGTGATTTGCGCACACTCCGAGCTGAACTTTGCTGGGCTGAGGAGGTCACTGCTCCTATGGGCGTGACCTCCTCGGCTCAGCGAAGGTGCCTCGAGGCCCTCCCCTGGGTGACGAGGAAATTGTCACCAACTGACACTCTCCCTAGGTGCTTCAGGTTTAAGCCCTGAGTGCCCAGGGCGAGTGTCAATCAGTGACACTTCGTCACAGAGTGGGGTGGGGTCAGCAGTCTCAATGACCACATCCCACTCTGTGGCAAGGCTGGGACTGCTGCCTTCCCTCATTGGTTGACCTAGGGTCAGCCAATGAGGGAAGGCAGCAGTCCCTACCCTCCTGGGACCTGGAGGCTGAAGGTAAGTGGGTGTGTGTGTGTTTATGTGTGTGATGTTTTAAATTTAATGTTTGTTTTAAATTTAATGTTTAGTGCGCGCGTGCATGTTTGAGTGTTATGAGTGTTGTTAATGGATGTGCGTGCTTGTGTGTGTGAAAGAATGAGTGTGTGCGATCTTTTAAAATGAATGTTTGGTGCGTGCGTGGTATGAGTGTTGTTAATGGATGTGCGTGCGTGCGTGTCTGTGTGTGAAAGAATGAGTGTGTGTGAAAGAATGAGTGTGTGTGTGTGTGTGTGTGTGTATCCCGCCTGCCCCCCATCCCTCCTAAAGCTGCCGGACGCCACTGTATGTTTGCATGAAAAGTAGGGAAGGTGAGAGTCTACGAAGGTACAGGTAAAGCAAGCCCTCTACATAAGTAGCTGTATGTTACATTTTCTTAGAGAGATATTTCTTGATTCTTCTGTGTTGAGAAAACAAACACAATGAGATCATTGTTCTTATGAAAAGTTAATTTGTTGTCATGAAAAGTCTGTTAGTTTGCAAATGTTTGTAATATTTTGAGTAACTTTTTGCTGGTAACATATTTGTTCCTTCCATGTGCACAACATAATAAATTAAGTGAACGGAATATGCACATGTTTATGCCCTCAATCTGCCCTCACTTGCATACATCTGCATTTTGAATGGGTCTTCCTGGTGGTAAATACTGAAACCCTTTGGTTTATTATTTAACAGGTGTGCAACTTGCACACAGCTTGCATCCCATTTCTATGTACACATTATGTAATGGGAAACAATTTGCCTATCTAGGACATTAGATTATTTAAGTTTCTGTAAAGCCGTTTTTAGGTTGTCACAGGAAATTTGTCAGTGGCACCGAAGGTACATGCAGATGTGGGTTTCAGTGTGTAATTAAACCACTCACATGTATGATTACAATACTATGGCTCCACGTACACCATTGGGACCTGGTAGCTGTGGTTTCATATAATGCAGTAAGAAGTACATGTCAGAGAAAAGTGTTTGGCCATGTTGGAAAACGTACTTTTATACATTAACTAAGTCACCCCTTAGAGTTCCCTATAAGCAGTACAGTGACATAGTTTTCTTTAATTTTAAAGATTTTGTTTCTGTAACGTTAATCCTATTTATATGAGTAAAGGTAAAACACCATTTTCCCAGGCTTGATTGTGATTAAAAGTCTATTTTTACAATTTAGGTCAAGTACATGCTGGAAAGTTGATTAAAGGTTACCTAAAATGTATGTTTTATTATTTTTAAAACATCGAATTCAATGGTGAAAGTAAAATTCTCATATCTGTAGTGGACAGATAACTTTTAAATCTCATACTTTGTGCTGCATAAAAGAATGGCAGTAACAACGCAGTTCTGTGGGCTTTCCGGCTGCCAGGAAACAATATACCAACTTCTAAAGGCAAGAAGGCTGCTGCGGGGCATTCACTCGACATTTAAGTGGGGTGGGCCCTTTGGGAGGAGACAGGAACAGACGGCGATGAAGCAGAATAGCCCAAAACAAGACTGATGTATGTTTATTTATAGAATAGAACAAAAAAGTATCTGTTCTTTCCCTGTGAGCTTTAGTAATGCCACATTAATTCACACACTTAATTTATAGTATTTCTGATATAAAAGACGAACAAACAATTTGTATTACAGGCTGAAACATTATTTCCTCTCGGTAAAGGGAAGAGGATTTCAAATGGGAGGCAGAAGACACTGGCCATCACAATGTTACAGAAATAAAAAAATCAGTAGGGAATAAGCAGTTTCAGGATTCCCATATACTACTGAAAACAAGGTACCACTAATTTGTAAGACCTTGCAAATAATACAGTGTGGTATAAAAATACAAGAAAGCACGGCTCTTTAAAATTGTGTCTCTAATCACAACAGTATTAAAAAGCGAGGTTATTTTTTTTTTTAACAGTAGCATCCCGAATGACCGCAGCAGAGGTAACAAAGAGATGTGACAAGGAGGCCCAAGTGACAGAAGCCTTTCACCCTATTACTCTCTACCCGCAAGAGGAAGGAAAACTGCTTCGGAAAAGGGGGTGGTTCCTCGTTTCCCCAGTGCTTTGTCTGAGCGGGGACTTGAAGCCCAGCCTTTCCTACAAAGGCGAGTGGAAATAGTTACCTGGTTTCCAATGACATCTTTTTGAAGGGGTAACTCCTCCGGAATGCTGGAGGCTTGGGGGTATTTAAGCGCATTAATATTAGATTGGAGCGATCTAGGTTTTCAATGGTATTTATACGCTGACTTTTTATGTCTATCAGAACGCAGGCCGCAGGGGTCTCTTACCACATGAAAGGGTCTGTTGTGGGATTTTCTCATCAGTGATTGAATCCTGCTGGCCCTATTACAACGGGTTCAATGAGGCAAGTAGATAGAAGTACTATTGGTAAAAGTTGTGATTATTTGTATTCTATTAGCCTTACATATCAGTCTCATAGACATACCTTGTTATCTTTATATTTTTCTTGGAGAGCTACACAATAGGGAAGCTTGGGCCATATGTATGAAAACTGGAGCTTGCGAATCGCAAATAGCGATTTTTAAGAAATCGCAATTTCCGAGTCGCAATTGGCCATGTAACAGTATTGAGAGTCGGAAATAACGATTTCTTAAAAATCGCTATTTGTGATTTGCGAGGCCCATTTACCGAATCGCTATTTGCATTTTCGCAAATTGCAATTTTTTTGCGATTTGGTAAAAAATCGCAAATTGCGAGAAAGTTCGAGAAAGCACACCTGGAGGAGCCTGATGACATCACCAGCAGGAAATGAGTCATCCCAGGCAGTTTCAGGTGCCACACCCAAACCAGCATCCTGAGAGAGAGCAGCCCAGCCAGCACTCAGAAGGAGCCAGAACACCTGAGCAAGGATGGATACCGCAGGCCAATCACAGGAGAAGGGTGAAAGAAAGCGCAAGCTGAAATTCAGTGAGCAGGAGCTTGAGGTGCTAACTGAGGAGGTGGTCAGGAGCCATGACCGCTTGTTTGGAAAAGCTAACTCCAGGTGCCTGAGAGTGAGAAGAGGAGACCATGGTTGGACATCCAGTCAAAAATCTGTGCAATTGGAGTGGCACAGCGCTCCATTGAAGAGATAAAAAAAGGTGGTATGACCTGCGGTCCCATGCAAAGGAGAGGGTGGCAAGGAGACTTGCGGAGGCCAGGGGCACAGTAGGCGGTCCACCCATAGAGGCACGATCAACACCATTGGAGGACCTAGTGGAGTCCACACTCCTCCCTGAAGCTGTGACTGTGGTCACAGAGATAGACACCTCCGGCACACCAAGTACCAGCCAAGGAAAGTGCAATATTGATTCGTAACCCTATATGTGTATGCACAAAAGCCCCTTAGGAACTAGCAAGTAATGTTATACAGTGTGAGAAGTAGTCCAGTCCACATCTTAGAAGCAGCACTACAATGCATTATGGTAGTGGCAGTCCACAACCCAGAACTGAAAGTAGCACAACAATGTATTTAAGTAGAGTGACACCCAGAGGAACACAACACACACAACACCGTGTAGAGAAGTACCTGTACCTTTATTACCATTGTCTGACCGAAAATGTAACATACATAACTGACATGCTGCATATTGTTTTTGCAGGTGGGCCAGGCCCAGCAGCCACAGCATCTGCACGGGTAGGCGAGACAGACACCCATCTGGCCTCAGATTCTAACACCAGTGGGTCCCTCAGCATAGCGACTGTACGACGCAGGCCCAGGGCACTGCCACTGCCAGAGCTCAGCAATGACTCCGATGAGCAGCAGGAAGGGCCAAGTACCCCATCAGCAACAGACAGGCGCAGCCAGATTCAGGAGGGCAGGTGTCATCCAACCACAGCACCATGCAGGATGGCGACAGATTCCTGGGCACAGCATCATGAGGCAGGTGAGGGTCCCTCCTTATTTGGTGGCCTGGAAGCTGCTATGTTGCAGCAGCAGCGTCTACAAAATAAGCGGATCCTTGCATTAGATAAAAACCTGCGCAAACATAACCGCAACATGATGGGCCTGCATCGCCAACTTGACTCCCTCAATAATAACATTGTACAGCTGCATGAGGGACAGGTGCAGGCATCACAGGACACCAGGGACCTTACAAGTGCTGTCTGTGAACTCTGCCAGGAGCTGCGCCATGAGAGGTGAGCCAGCGCAGACAGGAGCACAGATTCCGTACCATGTTTGGCAGCTTCTGTCGTTCCTCTAACAGGATGGCAAATTCTACAGCACTGATTGCCCGTCGTGCAGTGGCTGCACAAGTGGATGCAGCACACAGCAGCAGGGATGTTGTAAATGGACTTGTGCAGATCACCAATGTGATCGAACACATCATGGGACCAAGATCAGCCACTCCGAGTGAGCTAGCACTGGGGGACACTGAGGACAGTTCCAGCCTCAGCAGTGTTGCCGTACCAGCAGTGGACACCAGACGGCGCAGTGCCAGGCACAACACTGCCACTGAGGGTGACAATAGAGGTGCCAGTGATGTAACTGGGCACCTGAGTGGTGTGCGTGGGCGCAAAAAATGACTCTAGCTGCCATTGGACTGCTGTTGACACTATGAAGTAATAGTGCATAACTCTGGTTCTTCATTGGTTTTTGTTTCTCACATTACCTGTTTTTTGTTATTACTCACACGTACATTACCTGACTTAAATTTATTTCACTACAGGTACAGTTGTCAGAGGATTTGTGTCATTAATACTCACGTCTCAAATGGTTGTGTGTGATGTCGGCATGCCTTTGCCTTCCCTCTGCTGCACTGGTCCTGTCTGCTGGCTGTAGAGGTGGTACGGGATCGTCATCTTCATCTGATTCAGATTCACATATTTTTTCAGGTATGCCCCTGGTGGTAGCTATATTGTGCAAGATTGCACAAGTAGCCACTATTCTACATGTAGTCTCTGGACTGTACTGTAGTGCCCCGCCACTTTTACGGAGGCACCGGAAGCGACTCTTCAGCAGTCCAAATGTGCGCTCCACCATGTTGGGGGTTGCCCTGTAGGCTGCATTGTATCTCCATTCAGCTGGTGTTGTAGGATTGAGGTAGGGCGTCATCATGTAGGTGCGCACTGCGTAAGCACTGTCTCCTGGAAGGGACAGAGGGTGTGATGAGTAACTGAGCCATCTGACATCGGTACGCTATCAATGCGCCAGTGTACAGAGGGACAATACCTAGTAGATATCCTTCACCAAACTCCCCAGCTAGCAGTCATGTGTGAATCCTGCTGTGGCGAAAGATGTAAGAATCATGTGTGCTCCCTGGGTACCTGGCCACGAGATCAGTAATGATGTAGGAGGCATTGCATATCACCTGTATATTCATGGAATGTTGGTATTTCCTGTTGCGGTACACATACTCTGTGGCTGATGGTGGACAGATTGCCACATGTGTGCCATCTTTGGCACCTAGGACGTGGGGGAACTGTGCTATCTGGTAAAACTCTATTTTTGTCTACTGTAATTCCTGTGGGGTGTGAGGGAATCTGATGTACTGTTGTAGTTTGCTCAGCATGGCGTTGATGAATGCATTGAAAAATCTAGAGAAGGTACTCTGTGAGACCCCTCCAGCTGCTGCTATGACCCCTTGATAGCTCCCTGAGGCGAGCAGGTGTAGGGAGCATAATACCTGCACATGGGTGGGTATGCTGTGAGTCCTTAGTGTTCTGCGCTGCAGTATGGGTTGTAGCTCAGCTAACAGATCAAGTGCCATGGCTGAGTTCAACCTATACCTCTCATATATTTCCTCCTCTGTCAGGTTAAAAAGTGTAATGCGCACTCTGAAAATGCGCTCCTGTCTCCTCCTCCCTCTCCTCAAACCTGCCAAGATCCTCATCCTCCTCGCCATGACGTAGAGTGCAGCCATTGTTGAAAAGAGTTTGAGGCATTCTGGGCCTCTTTATATAGGTTGCACCTGGTTACCACCTGGTTTCAGTTCATGGTATTTTGCATGTGCAAAATGCCATTCTGCGAAAAATCGCAATTTGCGATTTTTTGATGCATCTCTTTGCGACTTAGATTTTGCGACTCGCAATTTGCGCCTCGCAATTTCCTACTGGTAATACCGAATCGCAAAATGCGACTCGCAAAACCAGGTTGCAATGCAAAAAATAGAAATTTTTGCAATTTCTTATTTTTGGTCTGCGAATGCCTTTCATGCATCGCAGACCACGTTTTTGCACTCGCAAACGGCGATTTTTGCGATTCACACCGTTTGCGAGTGCAAAAAAATTTCATACATCTGGCCCCTTGTTAGGGAACAGATATCATGAAGCTATGAGCCAAGGTAATAATTGCCCTAAATTTAAAAGAGGTATTTTAAGCTTTTATAACTCATGATCAGAAGGAGTAGCAGAATGTATTTTTTTATGTTATGGTATATATTTACAGTATATGATATGACACGTCACTTTTTATTCATGTGAAAATACTGATAAGGGACTAAGGGCCAGATGTAGCAAACCATTTGCGACTGGCAAACGGCGAAAATCGCTGTTTGCGAGTCGCAAACGTGGGTTTGCCATGCAGAAATGCATATTGCGAGTCGTTACCGACTCGCAATATGCATTTCCGACTCGCAAATAGGAAGGGGTGTTCCCTTCCTATTTGCGAGTCGCAGTGGGATGCAATACCGTACGCGGTCGCAAATGGCATCGCAGTTACCATCCACTTCAAGTGGATGGTAACCCACTCACAAATTGGAAGGGGTCCCCATGGGACCCCTTCCAGTTTGTGACTGGACCCAAAAATATTTTTTCAGGGCAGGGAGTGGTCCAAGGGACCACTCCCTGCCCTGAAAAAATACCGAAACAAAAGGTTTCGGTTTTTTTTTTAAGTGCAGCTCGTTTTCCTGTAAGGAAAACGGGCTACACTTAAAAAAAAAGAAACTGCTTTATTTAAAAGCAGGTCACGAACATGGAGGTCTGCTGACGTCAGCAGGCCTCCATGTTAGCAAGTGCCTATACTCGCTATGGGGCCGCAATTTGAGACCCACCTCATGAATATTCATGAGGTGGGTCATTGCGACCCCATAGCGAGTCGCAGTCGGTGTCTGAGACACCGTACTGCATAGCAATTTGCGACTTGCAAATTGCGAGTCGCAGGGACTCGCAATTTGCAAGTCGCAAATTGCCGATTTGCTACATCTGGCCCTAAGTTGTGTTGTTGACTGACTTCAGCATTTTTTTGCTGAGTGCTTGAAATAAAGGCCCATATTTATACTTTTTGACGCGAAACTGCGCCAACGCAGTTTTGCGTCAAAATTTTTACTGCCGGCTAACGCCATTTCTTTGCGCCGTGCAGGCGTCAAATTTATATTTTGATGCACGACAGCGCAAACCACAGGTGTGAGTCATTTTTTTTTACTCAAACCAATGCGTCACGTCGTAAAGAAAAATGACGTTAACGCGGTGAAAATGACTGTGAGCCGGTTTACGACTTCGCAAACCGGAAACGCGCAGTTTGACGCAACTGCGCCAAAAAGCAGCGCAAACACAGCAAAATGTGCTAAGGAGGGCCAAAATGGATCCCAGATGCTTGCACAGACCCCAGGAAGATGACAACAGACCAGGAACCAGCCAGGAGGACCCACACAAGACCCAGGACAGGGAGAAGAAGAAAAGAAATTGTCGCTTCAGTGCAGAGGAGTAGAAAATTCTGGTGAAAGCGGTGATGGAACACCAGCACCAACTGTTTGTCACCTCAAAGTTGCCAATAAGTAGGAGAGAGGCAATATGGCAGCAAATTGTTGACAAGATCAACAGTGTGGCAGAAGTACAGAGAACAGTCATCAAGTGCAAGAAACGCTGGCATGACGGCAAGCACAGGACCAAGGAAAAGATGGCCAGGAAGGTAGCACTGCAGACTGGAGGTGGGAGTCCAGCACCGCAGGAGGCCCTGGACCACATGGAGGAGATGGTGGCAGCCGTCATCCATGAGGAGATCGGCACAGGGATTCAAGGACAGGACAGTGCAGACTACCAGGAGACAACACACATGCAGGGAAAGTCACATGGGGAACTAAAATGCCTAATTGTTAACTGCAACCGGTGGGGGACATATCTACTACACAATGCATGGAAGTCATGATATTCAGGGAGTGGCATGGTTAAGGGGGCACGGTATGGGGGCATGGCCCCTTCAGAGGAAACCTGGGGCACAGTACTACCCTACACCAACAACCTTTGCATGGAGGTATGCTGCCATGCCAAGGATGTTGGAAAGGTAAAGCCAGGCCAGGAGGGTAGGGTACAACGTAAAACTGGCATGCTGTCGCACGTCAGCCAGTATTCTCCGTAGATGAACTAGGGCCCAATTAACAAGCTCAGGCCATATCTGCAAGTGGAATTTAACATTGACAACAGTTGCCATTACCACCTCTGCTGTGTGTGCAGGTCAAGCAGCTAATGGCAGTAACGTCCCCATGGATCAAACACACCCAAATTAGAGGGTTCAGGATGACAACATTATCAATCCCCTGAAATCAGTACAAATGTTCCAATCCTGTCAAATGTGATTGTCCATAGTTGCTACAAAAATCAGCCATTGTCATAAACATTATGAGGTACACAGCACTAATGTCATACCCATGCTGCATATGTCAGGGTCCACCCTATGCCTGGGTCACAATAGCTCCAATGACACCATGCAACATCCCAAATGTCATACTGCTCAGACAACAGCATTGAGGGGGAGGACATATGTAAATGGCTACAGAAATACACCCGCACAGTCAGAGGAGGAAATGGAACACTGCTAGGACCATCAGTGCAATCCAATGTAGCACACATGTCCCAACATCAGCAGTACACACTACCAATGCTGACATCCGTATCGTGCCATGCCAATGCAATACATAGTATATGCTAGGTCTCAGCAACATATAGGTGGATGTGAATATCAGAGACTGGGGAAGTTCCAGAATGTTAAGTGTGGTGCAAGTGCCATCAGAACACCCACAGCCAGTGAAAGGCCTCACCATGAGAATGGAAGTAGACGGAAGGTTGAGTAGGACAAGAAGGTGGCAATTCACAATTTGGCCAGAACCAACACCTAGAGGATGTGATGCTGACAAGTCCACAAACTGACCACAATACATGTGACATGCAGGTGGTGCTTAGGCCTTGGAGAATGCTAATATGAAAGACAGGAACAATGAACAGGAACCAGAGATCACAATGCGAAACTAATAGGAAGGCAGGGACGTCACATTACAAATCCCACAACACAGACACACTAATTGTACCATATCTCATTGCAGAGGACGATGGCTCTCCTGTGGATATGCCTGTCCAGGACTACCCTGATGACATGGATGACATCAGCCAGCAGACCCTCCAAGATGTCCTTGGAACCCTCCAGACCTCACCTTCAGTCACAAGGAGGAGCACAGAACTAGCAGCCATCACAGAGGACCCACCTACCACCCCAATTGTACGACCAGCCAGCTCCAACACAGCTGAGGACTCTGACGACACTGGCACCAGCTTTGAGAGAACTGTAGTTGGAGTACAGCGGGAGCTGGCCAAGGAGGTGCAGGTGGGGATGGAAAATATCGCAGCCAGCCTAGAGGGGGTGCGTTCGTGCATGATGTCAACTGCAGAACAGGCAGCAGCCATGCAAGGGCGAACAACAATCTTGCAGGAACTTGAAAAATGGTTGAAGGAAATCAGCACATCTGTAAGAGAGTTGACACAACACCTACAACAACAATCCTGTCAACGCGTGCACAAATGCAATATTGAACCCCTCAGGGTTGACCTGGCTGCCTAACACAGTGATGTGGCTGCTATTCTTAAGAACCAGCAACTCCTCCTTGCTGCAGTACTGCCCTTAATAGCCCCACAGTTGGCAGCTACCGGGATGTCTGACTCCACGTCTTCAAACACTGAGGTGTGTATTGCCCCTTCACAACCACCACCACCAAGGGCAGAGGAGACGACACACACATCAGAAGATGAAGACCTGGAACAGATCACCTTCACCCGTAAGAGTACCCGGTAGCACTAGTCCCTGCCACATGGCCACCTATTGCCAAGGTCTTGTGCTTTGTAACATGCCAGTCTTGCAACAACTACACTCAAGCAATGTTCTTCAGCCCATTGTTTATCTTGTCACCCTGCCCTGTGATTGTCTCTCACTAACTCATTGGCAAATCCTGTCCCTCTGCACTGTCTGACACTTCACCCCAGCATGTCCAATGACATGTCCTTTTGCACTGGTGTAGGATCACAATGGAAGGTGTCACACTAATGGACTCACACTCATGGACAATGTGCATATAGCACTACTGCACTTTCTAATAAATAGCACTTACACAACAACTTTGTCTCTGTGTAATGTGACACATCAACCATGAGGTAGATCAGTGATGTTTACCTCAGGTCAATGATTATAGATTGTCAATACACCTGACCTAAAAGAATTTTGGCTGATAACTATGAACAGTGGTCTGGATTGTACCATCATCTGCCCTTCCTGAGGGTTATTTCTGAGGAAAATAGAAACTATACACCATAATGCTGTGTTGGACAGAATAATGCTTCCTCAAGGGATGTCTAAGCCAAAAATTATTGCCTTCAAATTTTTCTTCAAGCCAAAACTTACGTATGTGACATTTGACCCAAGTTTTACCTAACACCATACTGCATGAATGGATGTGTATGAGTTTACATACAGATATGTAACCGGGCTGAACATTGTAACAAATGATAGGTGTGAGTAACGTATACCGTACTACATGAGAGCATACTACCACTCACCCTATAAGGATTTGCTTGGACATCAGGCTGCAGGCAGACTTAACACAGTGTCCTCAATACCAATTCTGGTAACAAAGTATGTGTCATTGAAAACATACATAAAAAATTAACAATACTTTGGGATCCATAGTAACCGTGAGTGCTGGGTGCAATGGATGGCAGAATCTTAGCAAAGTAGCTTTGGTGTAGCTGCCAATGTAACAGCTCAGTTGGGATTTGGTTGCAGCGTGGGACACAAAAGCTAATACAAAAGAGACACAGTTCACTCATGCCAAGGCCCTGATCCCCAAGCACGTGAACCATACTGTAAAGGGTTACCTAAATATTTATTAAACAGTAAAAACAGAAGCTAAAAGCAGGGAAAACACCTTACCTAACCTAACGTATCCTAACTACACATTACCCAAAACTGGCCCTAACTAACCTCAGCTAAACTTACTGATCACCTTTAACGAAATGAACTAAACATCAACCCCTCCTTATAAGACGGGACACATGGAGTACAACATATACTAACCTAAACACATACTATCTTATACTAAACAAATATATATTTTTTTGCATTTATATATATATATATATATATATATATATATATATATATATATATATTATTTTTTTTTAACACCAAAACCCCAACTTCATCAGCCACCCACCCACCCACACACATAATAAAAAACAGATATAAAAAGTATCATACCCCCACACCCCACCCACTACTGCTAACTAAACTAATAGCCTATACTAACCTAACACTAAGGCCCTCATTCCAACCCTGGCGGTCTCTGACCGCCAGGGCGGAGGGCAGCGGAAGCACTGCCAACAGGCTGGCGGTGCTTCCAGGGCTATTCTGACCGCGGCGGTAAAGCGCCGTCAGAAAAGGGGAACCGGCGGTTTCCCGACGGTTTTCCCCTTGCCCAGGGAATCCTCCATGGCGGCGCTGCTTGCAGCGCCGCCATGGGGATTCCGACCCCCTTCCCGCCAGCCTGTTTCTGGCAGTTTTCACCGCCAGAACCAGGATGGCGGGAACGGGTGTCGTGGGGCCCCTGGGGGCGCCTGCACTACCCATGCCACTGGCATGGGCAGTGCAGGAGCCCCCTAACAGGGCCCCATACAGATTTTCACTGTTTGCAGACAGTGAAAATCGCGATGGGTGCCACTGCACCCGTCGCACCCCTGCAACTCCGCGGCTCCATTCGGAGCCGGCTTCCTCGTTGCAGGGGCTTTCCCGCTGGCGGGCAGCCTTTTGGCCCAGCGGGAAAGCCAGAATGGCCGCCGCGGTCTCCTGACCGCGGAGCGGCCATTCAGCGGTAACCGCATGGCGGGCGGCGACCGCCGCGGTCAGAATGACCACCTAAGCCTCCTAAAACCACTAATTAAAAGAACCAGGAAAGAGGAGGGAGGGGAGGGAATCATGACTGAGGGTATATTGTCTACAAGTTTGCCCTCCGCAGGGTCTTTTTTATGGCACGCACCCTCCTATTTACTTCTGCCACCTCCTGCTGCAGCCTGGTCATTTTCCTCAATATACGGTCCAAGTTCCGTTGCATCTGCTGAAAATCTGCTGGGTTAATGACTGCAGCTGGGGTGGTCTGGGTGCCAGTTGTTAATCAGACAATACATCTAATGTACTAGAAACAGCCCATATCATCATACAGGTCACTGATTGTCCCTGAGGAAGTACATGCCAATGCAGTCTACACATGTCCTATCAAGCAGCACAGCAATACTCTAAAAGATGGGTAACAACTTGAATGACCTATGCATCATTGTTCAGCCATTTGTCACGTAAAAAAATGCTTCAAGTCCTCCACCAGTGACAGGCCAACTAATGACTAACTTCTTGATGACAATCAAGGGCCACAAGATCTACGAGTTGTAAATGGAATTGCCAGGTTAGAATGCAGTTGCTAATCATGAGTGGGTATCCTAGGTTTGGACAAGTGACTTACAGATTTACATGTCTGTGTACTAAACTTGGATCATCAGTCCTAGGTACACTTTTCACAACCCTACGCCAGTGCCTGATTGGGGGGAGAAGCAACAAATACTTTCAAACATCAAGGACACCCAGGAAGCTTTGGACTGCTGTACCTGGGTTTGGGCAGCCCACCACAGGTAAGGAGGATGTCCATCTAGGATGCACCCAAACCTTGGACAATCCCATCCACACTTATGTTTGGAAATGCAGACAATTGTCAACATCCTTTCTTACCAGTAACACATGACTTACAACAAGCAGATAGATGAAAGTGAGAGAGCGTAGCTTATATAATTTATATTAACATGAAATGATTATGAATTAAGGTGTGATACTGCCGCATAGAAAACTATAATAATAGCAATTTTGCTTAAACGTGCACTTGAATTGTGACCACGAAGAGTGGCCACCAATGTATACGCAAACTAATAATGGTGATTAAAATGTTTATGTTACGTCCAAATGAGTTTATACTAACATTTGCGTTATTAAATCTGTATTGAAAACCTTATAGGCCTTAAGTTAGCATGAGCTGCATCTTAGCTGTTTGGCTCTCATATTAAATGAATTTGTCTATTTTTCAGTGTGCTGACTCACAAGGGGCCATGACCCTGTTTGTTCTTTTTCTTCAAACTTGGAAGATGAATGTAACCATGTAGATCCGTTTCCCACTGCTTCTCATCGTCTTGAAAACTAAATGTTATAAATGAATTGAAACAATGTAGATTAATATAATGTACAAGGTCATTCAAACCGGTGAAGACAATGGAACTGCTGACCAAAAGATGCGCAAAGAATTACAAAGGGATGAAGTCACACCGGACGTGCCCCCTCTGAAGACGTCAATTATGAAGACCAATCAAAGACTTGTAAAACAATATGGGGTGAAGATTAAGATTACCTAATGTGTTATACAATAGGTTAAAGATAGTGGGGTATAGAGAATGTCCAATAGAATTTTGGGGGAATGTACTACGAAAAAGGGATAAAAACCCATGTCACGGGAAGTCATTTAGAATTAGGTAGGGAATGCTATTGATTTTATCCAGAAACTCTGTCACTCTGTTTGGTGACTTGAAATTTTATTAAAACCATCCTCACCCTTAGACTGCCCATTTACACTTTACCTCCTTATGAGGGAAGTGCCTTTTTGTCCCAGACTGAGTTCTGACTGATGGCGATTTGACTGATGTCCTGAAGACGAAGACTGAACCTGTGCGCTGACCTAATCTTTGGAGGGTAATTATGACAATGCATTTGTAATTTGTCTGTTTGCTTTTCCTTTCTAGGTACCAACTGCTTACTTTTGACAGAGACCTTAGCTAAATGTTTTCCAAATTGGTGTTCTAAATTGTTTTGAATGAAGCCCAACATGCTAATGCTAATCAGTGGTTAGGACAGGTGTTCACCTAAACTGACGGAAATAGACAAACGACCTAAACTATGCTTCGTTGAACTGACGCAATAATTACACTCTGCCAATCTTGATCTATGTTCATGCCGTGTTATGTTCTAATGTTTATGATTCTTGCTTTAATGAAATCTTATCAAAGTTGCCATATCGTGACTATGCTATTATGTTTCTTGGTGTTGAGACTAACGCATTGGCTGCTAGATTGTAATTAATAGGGAATAAAATTCATAAAATTCTACTAAACTGGTGTGGTTATTCATGGCTGCAAGGTCATGGCAGAGTTTTGAATTGAATAATGACTTTGACTAAAGTGAAATGCATTGTCGTGATACTTTTAGATGACATTATTGATGTATTGATTGATATATTGATTAGCTATCTCGTCCTACGGTGTCTCTCAACTGGTTTACAGTTCTGGTAGCAGAGCGACGGTTTGGCCCTTTGGGGCCCAAGGACGGAGAATCATTGTTCAAATTGTTTTTCTGAGATAATGCAAATTGGAGGTATGATGTGTTTCTAAATTCACCATGACTTTCCCGGGATCTCGGAGCCTGCCTAAGTGAGTTGGGAATGTTCTCGGCGTCATAGCTTGTGTGGTATAGGGTTTTGTGCTTGCTCAGCTTATGCCTTTTTGCAGGTGATTGTGAAATCTGTGTGTATTTAGGCCAGGTAAATGTTGTTTTAGTAGGAGTGGGCGTACTCCACAGTATGAGAGTAAGGAAGTAGGCGTACTTCATGTGAGTGTGGCGCTTTGTGCTCAAAATTACCCACGTGGTTGGTTGTTCATGTACAGACCCGTCGTGGTCTAAGACACCGGAGTATATTGACAAGTGTAGGAGACACTTGGGTTTATGTTGTAATCTGTGCGGTTTAATAGGTCAATCGGGCGTGGTTGACAAGTCAAGTTTGAGTCGAAATGTATGTGTGAAACCTTCGATGGAGATTTGGCAAGTTCTAAAGTGCACTAGGACAAACCATTGACAAGTCGAGAGTAGGATTTGCGGGTCGAATTCTGCTTGCGTATGTGGGAATTGAGAAGGAGAGAGTAGCGGCTGAGGCTTCAAGTGAAATCTCTGTAAAGTTCTGAAGCGAATGTGTTACCCTTCCTATAGTAAACCGGCAGATTTGTGTTGTTGTTAAAGGTGCTCGCAGTAATTTTGCATTAGTTTTGTGTGAATCCAGTGAGGGGCGGACGAGGCGCAAGACTTCGTCAGCTGCAGTGTGTGAGTGTGACGTCAGTGGTGCTGCGCTGAGATAGTTGTTGAGAGGGGTCGCGCACTGATTGGATGCCGTCTGTGAGAGGCAATAGGTTGAGAAAGGTGGGTGAAGAGTGTCCTGGGAACTAAAGTCACTTCTGATTAAATACAAAATAAGAGAAAACGCAGAGATTAATTTTGTCAAAGCTTTTAAGAGTGCTCTCAAAGGAGATGCATACATTATGGCGAGTGAAGGGGAGCCTACACCGCCTGAGGGTACTCCAGCTTACATAGTTATGGAGGAAAAAGGTGTCGCGCCTTGTTTATGGATGAAACAGTGGTGCAAATTAACAAAGAAAGAGGGATGTTTGGCGTTCCCAGAACATGTGACGTTCAATACGAGGGTGCTAGAGAATTTAAGATGGATGTTAAGCGTACAGAAACCACCTCCGAGGCCAGCGCAGTACGAGGCTTTAGCGATTTGGGATCTAATGGCTCTTAAACAGAGACAAGAACAATTCCAAAGAAGAATAAAAAGGGCAGAAAAGACTTATGCAGAAGCTAGGTGGGATAACGAGAGCAAAATGTGGAGACGGGGAATAGTTGATGGATTGAAATTGTTCCAAGCAATTACACAGGGAGAAGAGAGGCAGGGAAAGAAAGCCACCTGTAAAACAGACAAAGGGGGTCATTCTGAGCTTGGCGGGCGGCAGGAGCCGCCCGCCAAGCGGGAACTGCCAGAATACCGCTGCGCGGTCAAAAGACCGCCGCGGTTATTCTGAGTTTCCCGCTGGGCTGGCGGGCGACCGCCAGAAGGCCGCCCGCCAGCCCAGCGGGATACCCCCTTCCATGAGGATGCCTGCTCCGAATGGAGCCGGCGGAGTGGAAGGGGTGCGACGGGTGCAGTTGCACCCGTCGCGATTTTCAGTGTCTGCTTGGCAGACACTGAAAATCTTGGTGGGGCCCTGTTAGGGAGCCCCGCGACACCCGTTACCGCCAGCCAGGTTCTGGCGGGCAAAACCGCCAGAGCCAGGCTGGTGGTAAGGGGGTCGGAATCCCCATGGCGGCGCTGCCTGCAGCGCCGCCATGGAGGTTTCCCCAGGGCAGCGGGAAACCGGCGGGACACCGCCGGTTTTCCGTTTCTGACCGCGGCGGTACCGCCGCGGTCAGAATGGCCCTGGATGCACCGCCAGCCTGTTGGCGGTGCATCCGCGGTCGTTTGCCCTGGCGGTAGTCTACCGCCAGGGTCAGAATGACCCCCAAACACTCTAGTAAGCCTAAAGAAACTAAGAGACCTTGGGAAGAGGAAGACGACTTGGACGATGAAGAATGAATGGATCGGATATTACATGATCACCCGCCACCTTATGCGGTGAGCGACGGTGTCCCGAGCAGTAGTACGGGTCCTGGGAACCAGACACAGGAGAAGGGAGTTACTGATACGGTACAGACTAGTGATACGGGTTTGATACAGAATTGTGTCAGTGTACCCACTGCGCCAGACATGCAGATACAGTTGCAACCTCCACCGCAGATACAGAGAATATATCCAGACGTCCCAGTGCTAGAGACTACTACAAACCTGATAGTGCCGCCAGACCCGATATATACAAAATCGAGGTTAGTGCAGATTGAGCCAACTCGACAATTGCTGCCCCAGCCGCAACCACAATTGATACCAGGATGTAACCCGGCAGCAGGTCCTCTATTAATACCTGCCCCTGCTTCAGAGGATCATTTTGGAGCAGCAGCTCCAAGAAGTCTGGGACCAGGTCAGACACCTGCCGCAATATTGTAACCAATTACTGTTGGTCCACCGGTGCCATTGTATGCACAAGGTAAATCTGGCGTATGTGATCAGGGAGTGATGACCCAAGATGCAATAAGAGGAGGGTTCATAGGAACTCCCCAGTTAATGGCCCCAGGAGAGCAAACGATTGAAAAACCGAGGTCCTTGTCAAACCTTAGCCCAGCTGAAGCACTGTTGGAGGCAATGAGACAGGCAGGGCTAGGAGTGCTAACCCCACAGACGATAAGTACGAATGCTTCACAATCGCCAATGATGCATGCAGGGAACATTTCACTGCAAGGTTTTACAGTACAACAGTTGAATGAGTGGTTAGGGAAGACCTATGCTTCACAGAAGACTACAGTGACTGCAGTAGATCCGGTAAGGATAGGGAAAGATGAGTACCTGAATTTTGTAAGACTTGGTGTGGAAGCTGCCGAACTAGTGGACGGAACAATGGGGGTAAACAGATAAAACTAAGATATCAAAGGGGGGAGGGACCGGGAGTTTGAATGGTCCAGTGTACAGTCTCCCAATAGTAATGAATATACACGAAATACACTGTTCCAAAAAAGCTGTCAAACTAGGAGACCAGTGGTCTCAGGAGCAAAAGCCCTCAAGCATCACACTGGATGACTAGCATCATCATCAGGAGTTGCTCCTCGCCAGGCCGGCGCTGCAATGCCTGGTGGGCACCCCGACGTGGGGGCTCTGAACCGTGCTATTCTGATAGTGACTGGTAGGTTTAACTATCCAGACGCTT
This sequence comes from Pleurodeles waltl, assembly GCF_031143425.1. Classification (NCBI taxonomy): domain Eukaryota; kingdom Metazoa; phylum Chordata; class Amphibia; order Caudata; family Salamandridae; genus Pleurodeles; species Pleurodeles waltl. The sequence continues at coordinate 31,596,868 of NC_090439.1, forward strand.
ATAATTCGGCACCAGACCACAATAGAGAGGAGAGAGAGGAGTTAAAATTGGTTATTCATCCAAAAAGCACCATCATATTTTTAATCAGTTACACAGGGATGAAGACCAAAGTTAAAATCAAAAATTGAAAGTAACAGATTGAGATGTAATGCTCAATGACTTTCAAAAAATATATTGCAGAAGACTCTAAATCTTATAGGATCTCTGGGTTAAGGTCGACATGTTTCGCGTCTGGTGGTCCAACCGGATCCATTGACGCTTCATCAGGACCAAACATAAACCAAAAAAAAAATGTATCACCTCTTCAACAAAAAACTCACAAATTAGAGTAGATAACACCGGTCACTTGTCTGCAAGTAAACTGGTTCGAACTGGTCACCCATCCCCAAATAGAGCACGGGTTTCTTGGGAAGCATGTATCAAGGACTCAAAGTGACACTAAGCATAGTAAATAACAAGAGAATCAGTGTCTGATGTTACAATATAAAAACCGAGAAAAACTCTATCCAATGTCATGTAAAGATATTTTTAGACAAATTATAGTGACATTCCGAAAATAAGAAGGAAACAAGATGAGTATGTACAATAATATGTCAATAATGGTCTATCCATGTAAAGGATTACATCCAGTCAAAATGTAACACATTGTGTCACATAATCAAGAAGGGCTAGCGTTAATCCCTCAAGGAAATAGGAATGGAAAATTATAAATATGCCCCACACTGACAAGTCAGTAACATGTTGATGCCAAGGCACCCACGCCGTACTTACATATTAGTCATGGGTCCATAATGGTGGACCTACCCTCTGTAACGCGCGCCCGAAATCAACTGCATCGGGCGCCGCCAGAGTGTTAAATAGATGCTGCGGAACAGACTCTCCAGGTTCGCGCGCATCTGAAAGCATGGAAATAAACGAAGGGCTACCGTTTAGCCCTGCCGTATGGAAATAAAGGAAGGACAACCTTCCTGACGAGCCATGTAATACATACTCGAAAAAAGGGGACATAGAAATAAATGAAGGGCTACCATTTTGCCCTCCGATATGAAAATCAAGGACAGACTACCTTCCTATCGAGCCATGTAAATGTAAACTCGAAAACAGGAACTACAACCAGAATGGTAGTAACGAGGTACCCAAACCATCCAAAAATAATACAGAATATGCAATTAGCACACCTCAAAAGAAGATGAATACAAACCTATTCATCTCTAAAAAAGTGAAGGTTGATTAATGTGAATAACAAAATGAATCATGAAATACCTCAGCAAAAAATAAATTTCAGCAAAAAATATGAAGGAAACATTTTAGCAAGGGATAGTAATGATAAAGCCCACAACCTAAAAATACCTTACTTTGTATAGTAAAAATATTCTGGAGGATGATTGGAACGATCTCACAATAAGTGAAAGAAAAGGATAAATCAATTAAAAACTAGGTCCTCTGTTAACAGATGAGAGAGAAATCCAATGGATATCATCATTTAACCCTCGTAAGTTAGTTCCTAGTTTAAACACCAATCTTTGTTCAATCCTGAATAGAACCCCAGGATTGTCAGGTCAAATTGTTGGTGCTTCTATTACCACCCACCAAAGATCTTCAGGAGAGTGTGAAGCTTCCAAAAAGTGTGAACTAAGTTTAGTTGTAATCTTTTTGCATCTGATGTTACTTCTATGCTCGTTGATGCGTATCTTAACGGGTCTAGATGCCATACCAATGTAACGTAAATCACAAGGGCATGATATCATGTAGATACAGTTCCTAGTATTGCAATTGGTATGTTTCTTAAGATACCAAGTACCAATCTGATCTAGATCCAATTTTGTAAGATGCCTGGTGAGACAACAGATGTTGCAATTCCCACAAGGATGGTGACCCTCCACAGGGGGGAGGTCCGATAGTGTCTTCTGAGTAGGAGTGTCATGTAAAATTCATGGACGAGTGTGGACCACTAAATCTTTGATGTTTGCAGTATGTTTAAAGGCAAAGAGAGGCCTTGGTATGTCACAACCACCGCTCGTCAGGATGGACCACCTTTTACTAATCAGTTTCTTGACTGAGTTAGATAGATGAATAACCAATTTTAACTCCTCTCTCTCCTCTCTATTGTGTACTGGTGCCGAATTATAAGCGTCCAGATAGTTGAACCTACCAGTCACTATCAGAGTAGCACGGTTCAGAGCCCCCACGTCGGGGTGCCCACCAGGCATTGCAGCGCCGGCCTGGCGAGGAGCAACTCCCGATGATGATGCTAGTCATCCAGTGTGATGCTTGAGGGCTTTTGCTCCTGAGACCACTGGTCTCCTAGTTTGACAGCTTTTTTTGGAACAGTGTATTTCGTGTATATTCGTAAACAGATTAGAGTCATACACAGAAGCAGAATTGAGATACTTGTGCCCTAAGATTACTAAAGAGGTAGGTAAGGTACATCAGAGATTAGCAAACCTGGCAGACAAGTACAACATTGATATTGAGAACACTAAACATTTGAAAAGAAGTTACAGGTTAGACTTTGATTCAAAAGATTTTGAGCATATGACGTCTGCCGGACTGAAGGCACATTTGAAAGAAATACTGCAAAGTGCGCAAATCTGGGGAGCGTTAGAAAAGTGGGAAGGCAGATGGGCAAAGAAAAGAGATAAGGAGAAAGGTGACAGTCCGGGGTCAAGTCAGTCTAAAGCTTCACCCGATACAGAATCAGTAAAAATACTACCCATGAGAGAAACAGCTGGTGGAGTTTTAATTCATGTGCCGTGGTCCAGAGGAGACATCCTATCTTTTACGAATGATTATCCCAGATTGAGGGAGAAACCAATCGAGTGGTATCAACAAATAGATAGGTTTGTGAAGCTTGCAAAGTGCCTCTGGAAAGACTTGAATACCTTGTTTGAAATCATTGTTCCGCCTGATTTGTGGTTCAAGTGCAAGAGAGGGGTAGACTGGCCGACAAAGGAGCCGGCAAGGGATAAGGTGACTGGAGCTCCCTCTGAGGAGGTGATGAAGTACTATCATAAAGTGATTGAGTTTTTGAAGCAGAAAGTGTCGCCGAAGGTGACTGACTGGCAGAAAATCGACCGGACCTCACAAGAGGTTAAGGAATCAATACATGCTTACTATGAGAGGTTGTTAAAGGCATTCAAACATTATAGTGGCAGTGAGACATTAAGCTGAAAGACATGAACCATTTGGTGTTCCGATTTGTTGAAGGGCTGAGACCAGAGGTTAGCTAGATGATTAAGAATCATTTGATTTGTTGGCAAGCAAAGCCGACTGATGAGGTGTTGCAGTATGCGAAATACTGTAGTGACGAAATTGAGCTGAAGCAGAAAAAGTTGAAGGAGAAAGTGATGGTGATGCAGATAAGGGCTGCACAGGCAGGAATACAGGAAATGGAGTTCATCAGATGATACAGCAGCAACCGCAAGTGAATTGTGTGTTTCAGGCACAACCAAGTGGTCGAGGTCGAGGTTTTGTGAATCGCAGTCCAGACTTGAATACTGTTGTGGTCCAAAATGATGTACAAGGGATGAAAAGGATGTCACCATGTCATGGGGGCGGGGGCGTGGGGCATTGGAAGCGGGAATGTCCGAATGTGGTGCAGGATGGTGTCGTTCAACAAAGCACTATTGTCGGTACATTGCAAAATATGAAAGGTCCAAAACTGAGAAATCAAAACCCGAACTTCCAAAATAACATGATTCAGATGCAAGGGTTACAGCCCATGCAGCAAATGCAAATGCCGCGTGTTCAACCAGCGCAAATGCAGCAAGTACAACAGCAGGTTCCCATGGTACCTAGACAGAAAATGCAATTACCAATGGCTCCGATGGGACAGCAACAGGTGATGCTTCCTCAGCAGGTCACAGGTCAGGTGATGAGTCAAAATAATACAGTACAGCAATTCCCATTGCGTGGTGAAGATGGAATGAATGAGGAGTGGTCGGATGACAGCTCAGATAGCGAGGAATGCAGGCTTGCAGCGTCCCTAGAGGTAGATCAGAGGGGACCCTATGTAGAGGGAAAGGTAATGGGTCACAAGGTTTCATTCTTGGTTGATACCGGAGCTACACACTCTACAGTCAGAAGTGCTGAGGTTCCGAAATTACCACTTTCAGGGCGTACCATAAGGGTGGTCTGAGTAGCAAACCAGTACTTAACAAATCCGATTAAAGATCCAGTGCAGGTTGAGATCGGCAACTTCCAGGGATTGTAGTCTGCGATTCGAGTCCGGTATCCCTACTGGGAAGAGACTTACTGTGCAAGACAAAATGTTTGATTACATGTTCCAATGACGGAATTGAAGTGCAGACAAACAGTGATGATGAAGGGGATGATGGTCAGTTCTCAGAATTAGAGACAGGAACTGCAAATGAAGATCACCCCTTGATTACATTGTTCCCGATACTTACAGTGATTGACCTACCTGCCGAGTTACAGGGAACAGTGACAGAGAAAGTGTGGGATTTGACAGGAAAAGAAGTGGGATTGATAAAAGGAGTAGAACCAGTTAAAGTACAAGTGAAACCAAATGCAGTGTTCCCCCAGGTGCCACAATATCATATGGCACAAGATGTTCTTATTCAAGTGTCACAAATAATTGCAGACTTTGCGAAACAGGGAGTCCTGAAGGAAGTGTTGAGCAGCCCATGTAATTCACCAATAATGGGTCTGAAAAAGCCCTTGGGAAGGTTCGAACTGTGCAGGATTTGAGGAAAATAAATGAGATTGTGGTAAAATGTTGCCCCATAGTGCCCAATCCAGCAGTGACCATGTTTCAGGTTCCATGTGATGCTGAGTGGTTCACCGTTGTAGACCTGTTACAAGCCTTCTTTTCAATACCTCTTCACGAGGACAGCCAGTTTTTATTCAGTTTCAAATTCCTGGACAAGGTGTACAGTTGGTGCAGAATTCCTCAAGGGTTTTCTGAGTCACCGTCCATCTTCAATCAGATATTGAAAAAGGACTTAGGGGCATATTTATACTCCGTTTGCGCTGATTGTGCGTCAAAAAATTTGACGCACAATCAGCGCAAAAGTTGCCCCATATTTAAACACTGACGCCCGCGGACGACAAAAATCCGCCGTGTGCATCATTTTCTGGATGCGGCAACCCGCCCTGCGTTAATGATATGCAGGGTAGGCGTTCCTGTCCAAAAAACGATGCACACGGCCGTGCGTCGTATTTATGCTTCCGGGCAAAAATGACTCTCGGCCGGGAGGTGGAGCAAAAAAATGACACAAAGCCCGATTTGCGTCAAAATTTAACGCCTGGGTCAGGGCAGGTGTTAAAATGGGGCAAACACACCTGTATTTAATCAGAACACACAGAACAAACAGCAGAGCAGCAGAGCAGCAGAGCAGCAACAGGGAGACATGGAGGTGATCTTTATCCAGCGTGCACGTAGACGCAGAGCCCAGCAGCAACAACAGCAGCTACAACAACACCAGCAGGGACCCCAAAGGCAGCGCAGAAGGCAGGAGAGGATATTCCACCCAAGAACAACCCTGCATGGCCTCAGGGAACACGACATCATACAGAGGTACCGGTTGAACTGGCAGGCCATTCAGCAGCTGCTGCGAAACATTGAACCGCAGTTGGCCCCCACTTTAGTGACACCCCGCACTATCCCAACAGAAACAAAGCTGCTTGCCGTACTTCACCTGCTGGCAAGTGGCTCGTTTCAAACAACTGGTGCCCTGGTTGGCGGAATATCACAACCATCATTCTCTGCATTTCTGCCAAAAGTACTGGATGCCATCATTCGCCTGACACCCCTCCACATCTGCTTCCCTAACACACTGCAGAAGCAGCAGGAAACAAAATAGGGGTTCTATGCCATCAGTGGCTTCCCACACGTCCTTGGTGCAATCGACTGCACACACGTATGCCTTGTGCCACCTGCTGCAACTGAACACCTCTACCGGAACAGGAAGCACACACATTCAATCAACGTGCAGGCCATAGTCGATCACCAGGGATTGATCACCAACATCATGGCTAAATATCCTGGGAGTGTACATGACTCATTCATCTTCCGTCACTGCACCATCAACCAACACTTCCAGGATGGACGGTATGGCAATGGACTACTTGTTGGTAAGTACAAAAACCTACTTATATACACACTGCACAGCAACCCTCTAGGACACACATCACATACACCACAACAGCAACATCTAGACAGGAACACACTGAGGTCCTTACATCACTAGCCATGTTTCTTAAGTCACCATTGAACCTGTCACACATTGGAATTTACTGTACAGCCTAATGTGAAGACATTAATGAGTGTGGTTGCCTAAATGTCACCTTGCAAATTGTAAGTGTCACAATAACCTTTACATTAATACATTGCATAAGTTTCAAGGGATGGAATGTACAGGGTACTTTGATATGAACCTGTTAACAACACTTCCAAATTTAAATGTGCATGGAACTATCATCTCAACCTCAGTGAAGACACACGGACACCTGTATCACAAGTCACAATGCTAGGGAGGGAACACTCTACTGCAAATCCCAAAACATCTGCTGACAAACGGTTAGCAGACAAACACTTGCTCAGCCAAGGAAAAAACACAACGCAGATGGTATAGCCTACAAGTATAGGATGTCACATTAGTACACAAAAGAGTCACAGACAACACAAGACAACTACTGCCATTAAAGGCCTTTTCAATAGTGCCAGCTACATCTACATGATCCCATTCTGTGTTTTTCTTTCAGCTGATCAGGGGTATGGCATCCAACCATGGCTAATGACACCATTTGGGAACCCGACTACTGCTGCAGAGCGGGCATACAACGATGCCCATAAGAGGACACGCAGCATTGTCGAGCGCACTTTTGGGTTCCTAAAGTCAAGGTTCCGCTGCCTTGACATCACTGGCGGTAGCCTACTATATTCCCCCGAGGTGGTCTGTAGGATCATACTCACTTGTGCCATATTGCACAACATTTGTGTAAAAAGGAACATTCCCCTCCTGGAACCAGACCCACACATGCCTAAAAACGACGAAGAGGAGGATGCTGGCCTGCAACAGGAGGGGGAACAAGCAAACACGGCTGCTGGAGTGCGTAGGCGCCAACACATTGTAAATAATTTCTTTTCATAATTATCACTATCACCACTTAATGCACTATTGTAAATAAACACTGATAACAAACACTACATCATGGTTTGGCCTATTCTTTTCTGCCCACCTTTAGCTTGAAATAGCTGAAGAAGAATGTCGTCTCATTGAGCAATAATGATATAACAATCATGACACTAAAAAATACACCACAAATGTAATGGCCACCATACAATGGTCAAATACACACACCATGTAAATGACAGACACCCTGTACAGTTCACCTTTGAAGGGCAATAGCTGAGGACCACACATATGACTCACATACATGTAGTAAACATGCATCATCGCAGCAGATGGCACACAACTAAAACACCATCACTCAACTAGGGGAAAACAGGCCTCATACATCAGGCAGTTCACATGCTAATGCTTCAGGAACAGGAATGTAGTACTAGACTCTTGCCAACAGTAATTCCAACTACTTACTATCATTGCAATGACTATCTGTCACTAGAGTTACACATAAGCAGAACATACACAGCACAAGTGCTACACCTATGACAAGCATCCAGCACATCACATCCCATCTACATGTCAGCCCTTTTCTAAAAACATTACACACACTTGCAGCTGCTCACACCCCACCTGTCTGAAGAGGTCCCTGGAATGCCGATTTGTGTACACTGAGATTCCCTCATCTACACACACACACTCACAAGAGTCATCCAGTGTGCCAAACCCTTTACTATGCCTACCATTGTCATACTACCATCTCACTGCATGGAACTCAGCTCATATAATACACTGCCTTGGAGTTTATAAGGCCTGGTATCACCTGTAGATTGATTCTTCTGTGAAAGGTACTGTAGGCTATTTATCAGAAAATCCCATCTGACAGGACTAGTGAGACACAGATGGAGGCCACACCTGTGATCCCCTCCATGCACACCACCCAAATGTACATGCCCCGTCCCTGCAGATGCCTCCTACTGCATACATGTTTGAATGTGAGCTATTACATCATTAAGCTTTGACACAAATGTTGCCGTTGAAAACTTTAATAGGGTTCATGTGTCACCTTCAAAGCAACACAGGACATACACAGTGTGACATCTCAACTGTCTAATGCTCCCTCTGACCAGTCCTAGTCAGAACACGTGATCATGTAATTACTGAAAGAGCTTGCTCCTGATTGACCCAGCATCCTGTCAGCCTGACTGGCACCTGTCCGTGGGTCACTCTACAGATACCTGGGGTCCACCTATGGACCACACGTGCTGTCCAAAACCTTTTGTACCTCAGACACTAATTTGTCATTAGCTTCATCAATGTATACTCAAATACATAGTAGTGCATCATCTGACTGTCATTTGCATCCGATTTGTGACAGTGCCCATGAATAGCCAAATCTTGGCCCTTCCGTTGTCTGACCTTCATTAATGCCTAAACTACAAAGTGTGACAGTGGACCAGGACCATAGTGTATGATGGTGTAAATGGCCTCCATCAAAGCCAGCAACCTTAGATAATGTCCATGAAAAGGTTACACATATGAGGACCCTGACTGTTCAAAACGCTGAATAACACTTTTTCAAATGATAAAGATGAGTCGTGTGTTGAATACCAGCCATTTACTTCTGCACAGAGCCTATGATGTTTCATGATACATTACCATCCACAGAGGCCAACTGGAGTAGAAATGTTGCAATGACACATGCCAGATCCAGACACCTGAGACATTCTCACACTCAGCACACCAAGGTTGCCCATTTGAAAGTCTCATTACACGTGTTCAGTGACAGGGTGGGACCATCCATGTGTAGGTGACCATGTCCTCAATGGCTTCTCTCCATTTTTGCTACAAACAATGCCCAATTGAAACAAGATTAGCTGCCACTATCTCATGAGGAGACCTGGAAGTTACAGTGACAACATACACCCTGACAGTTGATAGTGGATCAATATTGGACCACACACATAAACATGTACCATCCAATCAACAAAATATTTGCAAGCAGCGGATCACAGTAGTGTCCCAGTTGTAACCTAGCAGGAAGAATGAAACATGCCACTAAACCAGGTAATGCATAAAGGGCCACATACATCAACAACCTATTTGTCATCAGCACATGAAGAACGTTGAGATTTAGCTACAAATATCAATGCAAAATGGTATGTCAGATTTCTCCAAAGAATCAATAGGGCAAACGTCAAATGGGCAAATGGGATTACAGAATGGCAAACAGTGAATCATACCCTATTTGCTTCCATGAGCCTGCTGCTGCAGGTTTAGCATTACTGAATTTGGGAAACCCTTGGATAAATTAGCAAGTCTGGAAGAGCAAACCCTAGGGTGCTGGGGGCCTAAGTCCACCTCTTCCGCCCCCCAAATATACATTATATATGCACATGTGAAGCACACACATGCATAAGGCGCACGTGTGGCCTACATGTCAAAAGTAAAACACATATAAGATACATAAACTCGTAATTAGGACATGGTTACCCCATTAAAAAGTGTAGGCGACAATTGCACTACCTATTTGGCCTATATATAAATTTTATTATCCATCAACATTCCCAAAAAGAATAAGCAGCTCGAAGCACTCTTGGGCTTTACCAATCATTTATTTCAAATTAAACAGCAGACGCGTTTCAGCATTTCATATGCCTTTCTCAATGCTGGAAAAACAATTCACATCACATGATGTCCTTTTAAATCCGGCTTGACTGCCTCTCATTGGAAGTTCTCTAGTATTGACGTAATCAACATTTCAAAGTCGTCCTTTATTTAAAGGCATGCCGTTTTTTAAGATGTAATTATTAAGATGTGAAATTGTTTTCATCAAATAAAATTAAGATTTTGTGCCCCACGTAACCGCACTTGCCTTGTTAGTCTCATTTCATCTGACAGCTCTGGTACAGTGACTCGAATGCTGAAACATTCAGTAATGTTCCAAATTGATTGGCAGTTGAATCGTAGATATTTGGCTGCGGTGATTCTGGCAGTTTTCCAAACATACAATCCAAAATGCCACGAGCACCTGCCGAACACTTTAGCATGGGTGCTTCCTGTGTGATTGTGGCTATCACATATTTAATGTCCATCAACATTCCCAAAAGGAATAAACAGCTCGAAGCCCTCTTGGGCTTTACCAATCATTTATTTCAAATTAAACAGCAGACGCGTTTCAGCATTTCATATGCCTTTCTCAATGCTGGAAAAACAATTCACTTCACATGATGTCGTTTTAAATCCGGCTTGACTGCCTCTCATTGGAAGTTCCAGGTATTGACGTAATCACCATTTCAAAGTCGTCCTTTATTTAAAGGCATGCCGTTTTTTAAGATGTAGTTATTAAGATGTGAAATTGTTTTCATCAAATAAAATAAAGATTTTGTGCCCCACGTAACCGCACTTGCCTTGTTAGTCTCATTTCATCTTACAGCTCCGGTACAGTGACTCGAATGCTGAAACATTCAGTAATGTTCCAAATTGATTGGCAGTTGAAGCGTAGATACTTGGGTGCGGTGGTTCTGGCAGTTTTCCAAACATACAATCCAAAATGCCACAAGCTCCTGCCGAACACTTTAGCACGGGTGCTTCCTGTGTGATTGTGGCTATCACATATTTAATGTCCATCAACATTCCCAAAAGGAATAAGCAGCTCGAAGCACTCTTGGGCTTTACCAATCATTTATTTCAAATTAAACAGCAGACGCGTTTCAGCATTTCATATGCCTTTCTCAATGCTGGAAAAACAATTCACATCACATGATGTCCTTTTAAATCCGGCTTGACTGCCTCTCATTGGAAGTTCTCTAGTATTGACGTAATCACCATTTCAAAGTCGTCCTTTATTTAAAGGCATGCCGTTTTTTAAGATGTAATTATTAAGATGTGAAATTGTTTTCATCAAATAAAATAAAGATTTTGTGCCCCACGTAACCGCACTTGCCTTGTTAGTCTCATTTCATCTGACAGCTCCGGTACAGTGACTCGAATGCTGAAACATTCAGTAATGTTCCAAATTGATTGGCAGTTGAAGCGTAGATACTTGGCTGCGGTGGTTCTGGCAGTTTTCCAAACATACAATCCAAAATGCCACGAGCTCCTGCCGAACACTTTAGTACGGGTGCTTCCTGTGTGATTGTGGCTATCACATATTTAATGTCCATCAACATTCCCAAAAGGAATAAGCAGCTCGAAGCACTCTTGGGCTTTACCAATCATGTATTTCAAATTAAACAGCAGACACGTTTCAGCATTTCATATGCCTTTCTCAATGCTGGAAAAACAATTCACATCACATGATGTCCTTTTAAATCCGGCTTGACTGCCTCTCATTGGAAGTTCTCTAGTATTGACGTAATCACCATTTCAAAGTCGTCCATTTTTTAAAGGCATGCCGTTTTTTAAGATGTAATTATTAAGATGTGAAATTGTTTTCATCAAATAAAATAAAGATTTTGTGCCCCACGTAACCGCACTTGCCTTGTTAGTCTCATTTCATCTGACAGCTCCGGTACAGTGACTCGAATGCTGAAACATTCAGTAATGTTCCAAATTGATTGGCAGTTGAAGCGTAGATACTTGGCTGCGATGGTTCTGGCAGTTTTCCAAACATACAATCCAAAATGCCACGAGCTCCTGCCGAACACTTTAGCACGGGTGCTTCCTGTGTGATTGTGGCTATCACATATTTAATGTCCATCAACATTCCCAAAAGGAATAAGCAGCTCGAAGCACTCTTGGGCTTTACCAATCATTTATTTCAAATTAAACAGCAGACGCGTTTCAGCATTTCATATGCCTTTCTCAATGCTGGAAAAACAATTCACATCACATGATGTCCTTTTAAATCCGGCTTGACTGCCTCTCATTGGAAGTTCTCTAGTATTGACGTAATCAACATTTCAAAGTCGTCCTTTATTTAAAGGCATGCCGTTTTTTAAGATGTAATTATTAAGATGTGAAATTGTTTTCATCAAATAAAATAAAGATTTTGTGCCCCACGTAACCGCACTTGCCTTGTTAGTCTCATTTCATCTGACAGCTCTGGTACAGTGACTCGAATGCGGAAACATTCAGTAACGTTCCAAATTGATTGGCAGTTGAAGCGTAGATACTTGGCTGCGGTGGTTCTGGTAGTTTTCCAAACATAACAATCCAAAATGCCACGAGCTCCTGCCGAACACGGGTGCTTCCTGTGTGATTGTGGCTATCACATATTTAATGTCCATCAACATTCCCAAAAGGAATAAGCAGCTCGAAGCACTCTTGGGCTTTGCCAATCATTTATTTCAAATTAAACAGAAGACGCGTTTCAGCATTTCATATGCCTTTCTCAATGCTGGAAAAACAATTCACATCACATGATGTCCTTTTAAATCCGGCTTGACTGCCTCTCATTGGAAGTTCTCTAGTATTGAAGTAATCACCATTTCAAAGTCGTCCTTTATTTAAAGGCATGCCGTTTTTTAAGATGTAATTATTAAGATGTGAAATTGTTTTCATCAAATAAAATAAAGATTTTGTGCCCCACGTAACCGCACTTGCCTTGTTAGTCTCATTTCATCTGACAGCTCCGGTACAGTGACTCGAATGCTGAAACATTCAGTAATGTTCCAAATTGATTGGCAGTTGAAGCGTAGATACTTGGCTGCGGTGGTTCTGGCAGTTTTCCAAACATACAATCCAAAATGCCACGAGCTCCTGCCAGACACTTTAGCACGGGTGCTTCCTGTGTGATTGTGGCTATCACATATTTAATGTCCATCAACATTCCCAAAAGGAATAAGCAGCTCGAAGCACTCTTGGGCTTTACCAATCATTTATTTCAAATTAAACAGCAGACACGTTTCAGCATTTCATATGCCTTTCTCAATGCTGGAAAAACAATTCACATCACATGATGTCCTTTTAAATCCGGCTTGACTGCCAATGAGAGGCAGTTCTCTAGTATTGACGTAATCACCATTTCAAAGTCGTCCTTTATTTAAAGGCATGCCGTTTTTTAAGATGTAATTATTAAGATGTGAAATTGTTTTCATCAAATAAAATAAAGATTTTGTGCCCCATGTAACCGCTCTTGCCTTGTTAGTCTCATTTCATCTGACAGCTCCGGTACAGTGACTCGAATGCTGAAACATTCAGTAATGTTCCAAATTGAGTGTCAGCTTTTGGATGTCTCTCTTGGATGCACATGATGAGATGAATGCACCCCTATATTGTTGGGGCATACTAATGGAGGTGCATCTTTGACACCACATGACTGTCCAGGCCACTGCATGTGTGTAGTAGGGTGTGTATCTGTAGCAGGAGACTCATCCAATGTAAATGTTGCTTCAGAATTATTCCATGCAGTATGAGCATGTGTGAAAGTGTTTCATTACGCATGTCATATTCTCACATTGTCTTTGTAATTGCAAATTTTTGTCAGTGCACGGATCCTGAGTATATTCTTCCTTCCATGCTTTACAGGTGGACCTGCACTGTACACAGTGGGAGAGGTGGCTCATTTTGCGGACCCCGACACCTACAGTGAGTGTTGCATGTGTGCTATTTTTATTGTTTGCTGGTGATGCATGATGGACTACTGTGTGTTCAACAGAATTCAATGTTTGATGCGCTGCCCATTCATTAGTATTGTTCCATTAGTGGGATTTCAAATATCACTTCAGTTTGAGTAGACCTATGCTTATCCATTTCTCAGATTTTGGGTCTGTAGGCCATTCCAGTAGGGCCCGCTATGGGGAATGGGGTGAGTCATGTGGAATACACTGGTTAATGTAAGAGTTGCTCTGGGACTTGTCTCGGACTGAGTCTGCATTTCAGACTGACATTCTCCCAGATAGCTTCTGCAGAAGGCTTGTCTGAAATATGCTGCTTCCCTAGTTAACGATGGACTGAGTACACTGTAGGTTGGATCTTCTGGGGGCATGTACTTCCACAAGTTGAACTAGAAGTGTGTGGGACTAGAGTGCAATGGCCTAGGTGAACATTCTACTCATGATCATGGATGTTCTTGCTCCTCTGTGTGTGTGGCAAAATATGCCTCACTGGTAGTATGTGATGTTGGCCTAAGTCAGTACATTTTGACATGTGTGGACCTTGGATAGGACAAGGTTTAGCTGACTCCAATTTGTTGCTAGGCCTTCACTGGTGTTGTGTGTGGAGGCAAATACTTGTTGACCTTTCTAGACACTCCTGGGTGTGCATTGAATATGGGATTGTTGGTTGTTCGTCCCACCCCACCCTCAAAGACTGCCATGTGTTTGGGAATAGGGTACCTAGGACTGTAGCAACCAGTATGTTACACATACTTGTGACCATTTGCAACTTTGTTTTGAACCTAGTGAACACACTCGGTTATGGCACATGAGTTCTATACTAGCAAAAAACAATTACAAATGGCAGATATTGAGGGTTGTGATTGTTATCACATAGACTGACATATGTAGTGAAGGCAGTAGGCGGAGGAGGTGCAGCCATAATGTCAGCTGCATTACCAATTATTTGGATGAGAAGTTTAGGCTGATGTCACCCATCATGTAGAGACATGGATATGCTAGGTGTGAGATGCCCTTTTGTATGCAGGCTTCCCATGTACTTCCTCTGAGACTTTCAATGATCTATGTGGTGAAAATAGCTGTTACAACTACAGTAAAAGTAATGTCCAATTGACCCATTGTGCTATTCCACCCAATGCATTTCCTATGGTAAATAGTTGCCCTTTCTCTTCACAGATGCAAACATGAGTGCCGCACAGAGGCATGATTTTGAAAGGCGGGCAATGAGATACCGGCACATCCTGCAGGTGCAGTCGGGGTTCCGACGGATGGCCCGAAAATACCAAGCGGATCGGGCCTCCGGAGCATGGTGGGCCTCACCACAGGGTGGCCCAACATTGCCCACTACAGCCACCACCACCACATCCACCAGTTCTCCCCAAGTGGCCCCAGCAACGGCGGGGACAGTTGACCCTACCTCTGCAGCACGACCTGGACCCAGCAATTTCCGAGCTGCAGGACAGTCCAGTGGGCTACCAACAACTCCCACACCGGGCACCTCTGCCAGCACACAGACAGCAGCAGCCCCTCCTATTGACCCTGCGGCATTCCAGGCTTTAGACAGGAAAATGGACAAGTTCATTCGTAAGGTGGACAAGCTGAGCCAGGATGTGGCGTACATTAAGAAGCGGGTTAGGTCCATCAGGCGGACCCTACGGAGGGCCAACCTCTAGGACTTAATTGATTCTTTTAAATTTATCCCTCCCCTCTCTCCTCTTTCCTTTTTGTCATGATAGTTGGGTTATGGGGATTAGTGTTAGGTTAGTATAGGTTGTTAGCTTAGTTAGTGTTAGGGAGGAGGGTGGGGGGTCCTTATTCTTTCTATTTGTAATATTTGTGTGGGTGGGTGGGGGTCAATGTTGGGATTTCTGTCTGTTTAGAAAAAAATAAATAAATAAATATATATATATATATATATATATGATTGTTTAGGATAGTATAGTATGTGTGTAGGTTACTATGTGTTGTCCTGCATGTGTCCTGTCTCATAATGGTGGGTGGGGGGTTGATGTTTAGATCGATTCGTTATATGTGTAGAGTAAGTTTAGCTTAGGTTAGTTAGGGACAGTTGTGGGATAGGAGTAGTCAGGTTAGATTAGTGTAGGTATGACTTTTCCCTTAGTTGCCTCTGGTGTGAATACATATGAATAAATATATAGTTAACCCTTTGCATTATGTGTTAACTGCTACTTGATCATGGCCTTGACATCAGTGTAGGTGATTGTTTTTCTATGACATTTGGGTCATATGCTACACACCAAAGAAAATAGAGGTTTAAAATGGCAGCTACCCCTGTGCTAACTTGGTAAGTATCCACCATTTGATAGACCCACCATTAGTAGTTTACATGGATCACCAAGGATTTGTGTTGATGAGTATGTTTTCTACATCACAAAGTGTGCTTCCAGAATTGGTATTGTGGGTAATTTATTAGGTCGGACTGCAGTGTGATGTTCAGGGACATCTTTGTAGATGAGGTGTTGTTAACACTCTTGTCTTGTTGTCTTCATTGCTGACATAGATCATGTGTGCAAAAATTCAGCATGACTTCCCTTCATGGAAGTATACTCAGAAAGGGTGATTGATGCTGTGTTTAGTTGTGTTTGCTTAGATTATACTGCATAATTTCATGTTTTAGTATTGCATGGTGCCTACATTTATCAGCCACCATTAGTTGACTTGGATTGCTATATTAGGAGCATTATTCTGTCCAACACAGCATAATTGTGTGTGGTTTGTCCCTTCATCAGTTATTCTGCTCAGGATGGTCAGGCTATGATGCAATCCTGGCCACTGCACAGATGTATCAGACTACATGATGTCAGGACAGTTGTATTGACAAGCTACATGGTTGTCACACAGGCACTTTAGAGTTATCTACTGCACAGTTGATGTGTCAAATAACACAGAGACATATTAGGTGTGCAAGTGTTATTTATTGATAGGTGCTGTAGTGCAAAATGTACATTGTCCATGTTTGCTGAGTCCGTTCTGGTGCATTCTTACATGGTGATCCTACAGAAGGGGTGTGGATGATGCTCCTGACATGCTGGGGTGATGTAACAGACAGTGCAGAGGGACAGGATTTGCCGATTAGTAGGAGAGAGACATTCACTGGCAATGCTGACAAGTCATACAGTGGTTAGCAGAACAGTCATTGAGTATAGTTGTAGTGAGACTGGCAATTGACAAAACGTAGGACCTTGGTCAAAGTAGGCCATGGTGCAGGGACTAGTGCTTCCGGGTACTCTTCCGTGTGAATGTGATCTGTTCCATGTCTTCTTCTTCTGATGTGTGTGTTGCCTGCTTTGTCCTTGTTGTTGTTGGTTGTGAAGGGGCAACACACACCTCATTGTTAGAAGACGTGGAGTCAGACATCCCGGTGGCTGCTCCCTGTGAAGTTCTTAAGGGCAGTACTGCAGCAAGGAGGGCCTGCTGGTTTTTGAGATTAGCAGCTACATCACGATGGTAGGCAGCCAGGTCAGCCCTGAGGGAGTCATGATTGCATTCGTGCATGCAGTGGAAAGTTTGGGGTGCGAGGTGTTGCAGTGGTGAATTCCTTTATAGTTTCTTGTAGTCCTTGCAGTATGGATGTTAGGGCTTGCATAGCTGCTGCCTGATCTGCAGATGACATCATGCACGAGCGCACCCCCTCAAGGCTGGCTGCCATAGTTTGCATTCCCACCCGCACCTCCTTGGCCAGCTCCCGCTGTACTCCAACTACAGTTCTTTCAAAGCTGGTGCCAGTGTCGTCAGAGTCCTCAGCTGTGTAGGAGCTGGCAGGTCTTGCAATTGGGGTGGTTCTTCTGTGATGGCTGCTTGTTCTGTGCTCCTCCTTGTGACTGAAGGTGGGGTCTGGAGGGTTTCAAGGACCTTTTGGATGGTCTCCTGGGGAATGTTTATGGGCTTGTCATCCATGTCATCAGGGAAATCAGGGACAGGCATATCGGCAGGAGATCCATGTTCCTCTGCAATGAAACAGGGTACAATTAGTGTGTCTGTGTTGTGACAATTTTGCCATAACATGCAACCCTTTGGATGAATTTACTTTGTGATCTTGTTTGGTATTGGTATCTGCTGTCCTTCATATGGGCATTGTTATAGGCCTATGGCCCACCTGTGTGTCACATGTATGATATAGAGTTATCAGACTTGTCTGCCTAATCGCCTCTAGGTGTTGCTTTGTACCAATTAGGGAATAGCCATCTTTTTGTCCTACTCGACCCTCCGTGTATATCTATTCTTATGGTGAGACCTTTCACTGGCTGTGGGTATTGTGATTGCCCTGGCAGCACACTTGCCTCTCAGGACCTGCCCCAATCCCTGATTGTTCACATTGACTTAATTGTAATTGACATGTGGCATATCCTATGCATGGCAATGTTACGATGTGATATGGATGTAGACATTGTTAATGTTTCCAGCTGATGTTGGGTAATGTGTGTTTAATTGGATTGCCCTGTTTATAGTATCAATGTCCTATTTGGTCCTCTGACTGTGCAGGTGTATTTCAGTGACCAGTTGCATGTGTCCCCTCCTCAATGTTGTTGTCTGAGCAGTATCACATTTGTGATGTTGCCTTGTTAGCCAGGCACGTGAAGGACCCTGACATATGCAGCATGTGTGTGTCCTTAGTGCTGTGTGGCTCCTATTGCAGTTTACTTTGACTGATGTATGTGACAACTATGGGCATTGACATATGAGTGTACTGGTGCCTTTGTCTTATTTCTGGAGATTGTTGCAGATGTCATCCTCACCCCCTAATTTAGGTATGTATGTTCCATGGGGAGGTTACTGCCATTGGCTACTGTAGCTGCACAGAGATCAGAGGTGTTAGTGTCAACTGTTGTTGCAGTTACATTGCAGTTGTTGTTTTGGCTACTGGATTACTGATAGGGACCTAGTTGATGTAGGAGATATTTTGGCTGACGAGTTCCAGGATGTAAGTTTGACGTAGTGGCCTTCCCACCTGTCGAGGCTTTCCCTTAGCTCCATTGTTGTCATGACAGGATGTCCCCATGGGACTGTTGTTGGTGTTGTGTAATGTCGTGCCCCAGCTTCTGTCTGTGCAGGGCATGCCCCCCTGCCATGCCCCTTTACCCATTCCACTCCATATATATGCTGACTTACATGCAATGTGTAGTGGTATTTCCCCCCTACTTACAGTCCACATTATTGCATTATAATTCCCCATGCGACTTACCCTGCATGTGCGTTGTCTCGTGGTAGTCTGCGCTGTCCTGTCCTTGAATCCCTGTGACGATCTCCTCAGGGATGACGGCTGCGACCATCTCCTCCATGTGGTCCAGGGCCTCCTGGTGTGCTGGACTCCCCCCTCGAGTCTGCAGTGCTGCCTTCCTGTTCCTGGGCATTTTTTCCTTTGTCCTACGTTTGCAGTCATGCCAGCGTTTCTTACACTCGGTGACTGTTCTGCGTACTTCAGCCACACTGTGGATCTTGTCAACAATTTGTTGCCATATGGCCTCTCTCCTGCTGATTGGCAACTTAGAGGTGATGAACAGTTGGTGCTGGTGTTCCGTCACCCCTTTAACCAGGATTTCCTGCTCCTCTGCACTGAAGCGACACTTTCTTTTTTTTCTATATATGTCCTGGTTCCTGTATGGATCATCCTGGCTGGTTCCTGGTCTGCTGTCATCTTCCTGGGGTCTGTAGTGGCTTCTGGGATCCATTTTGGCTCTCCTCTGCTGAAATGGCAGTGATCGCGGGTATTTTTGACGCTATTGCGTCAAAAAAACCGGTGCTTTCCGGGTTGCGGTGTCGTAAATCGACCCACAGTCATTTACGTCGCGTTAACGTCGTTTTCCTTTACGACTTGACGCCGCGATGTGCGTAAAAAAAAATGACTCCCACCTGTTGGTTGCGCCGCCGTGCGTCAAAGTATAAATTTGACGCCCGCGCGGCGCATCGAAATGGCGTTAGCCGGCGGTAAAATTTTTGACGCAAAACTGCGCCGGCGCAGCTTTGCGTCAAAAAGTATAAATATGGGCCTTAGAATCCTTAGTACTGCCTTTTAACTCGACTTTAGTGCAGTACATTGACGACTTGCTGATTGCATCTAGGACAAGGGATGAATGTAGGTATGACACAATTGCTTTACTGAATCATTTGGGAAAGAATGGACATAAAGTGTCACCAAAGAAGTTGCAGTACTGCCAGAAAGAAGTGAAGTACTTAGGACACTTAATTGAAAGAGGGTCCAGGAGAATATCGTAAGAAAGAATAACCGCCATTTTGCAAATGAACCCCCCAACAACAAAGAGAGGTTTCAGGATGTTTTTGGGAATGGTGGGCTACTGCCGCCAGTGGATACCAAACTTCTCGATTATCTCAAAACCGTTGATAAAACTGACAGGTAAAGAGATTAAAGATGAACCGTATACCATAGCCTTATCCAAGGAAGAGCTTGAGTCATTCATGGAATTGAGAGAGTGCATGTGCAGGGCACCAGCTTTGGGTATGCCTGAATACATGAAGCCTTTTCTACTGTTTTGTCATGAACCTGATGCTTGTTCTTTGTCTGTCTTAACACAGGTCCATGGAGGTGCAAATCGCCCTGTAGCATATTTTTCAGCTACCTTGGACCCCGTCGCAGCAGCCTTACCGGGTTGTTTGCGTGCAGTTGCAGCAGTTGGTCAGAGCCTTACGCAGTGTGAAGGCATAGTAATGGGATATCCCCTAACAGTAATGGTTCCGCATTCAGTTAAAATTTTGTTGACTCAAACCAAAACTCAGCACATGACAAATGCTCGTCTTACCAAATATGAGACAATTATACTGGGGTCACCTAATGTTTCGCTGAAACGATGTACTGTGTTGAACCCGGCAACTCTACTTCCTGCTGAGAATACTGAGGTTAATAATGAAGAGGAAGTCGAGCATGATTGTCTTGAGGTACCAGAACTATGTACCAAGCCACGACCTGATATTCAAGATACACAGTTAAAAGAAAATGACTGTATTATGTTTGTTGATGGATCCTGTTTGAGAGACTCAGTCGGAATGCTGAGAGCCGGTTACGCTGTATGTACCATAGCTGGTATCATCGAAGCTTCCTGGCTCAAGAGAGTGTATTCCGCACAAGTGGCAGAGCTAATTGCCCTTACCAAGGCATGCCACGCAGCTGAAAATCTGAGAGTCACTATCTATACTGACAGCAGGTACGGATTTGGAATTGTACATGATTTTGGCCAACTGTGGTCGCAGAGAGGTTTTATGACCTCTACTGGTTCTCCTGTGAAAAATGGTGAACAAATTAAGGATTTGTTACATGCGATTCAGTTACCTCTTGAAATTGCCATGGTGAAATGCAATGCTCACATTAAGTCACAAGACTTTGTGTCCATGGGAAACGGTTATGCAGATCAAGTCGCAAGGTTTTGCACATTGAACTGTATATCGTTTAAGGATCAGTGGGAATTGATGCCGCAAACTGAAAATGACACATACTTAAGCCTTGCATTAAGGGTGATTGATACCCTAGATGAGCTAAAAACACTACAGGGTCGTGCTAGCAAAGAGGAAAGGTGCTCCTGGCAAAGAATGCAATGTGTACAGAGGTCTGATGACTTGTGGGTCTCAGAGGAGGGGAAATTAGTTTTGCCAAACAGTCTTCTGTCACAATTCGCTAGGCGCTACCATGGACAGGCTCACCTCGGGAGAGATGCAATGATCAGGTCATTCAAAATCGATTGGTTTAACCCAAAGTTCAGACATGCCGCAGAGGTTACCTGTCACAGGTGCATCATCTGTCAACAGATGAATGCCGGTAAAGGGACTGTGGTAACTTTGAGCCACATAGGGCGAGCTGGTGGTCCATTTAGCAAGATGCAAATGGATTTAATTGAAATGCCTGTTTGCGAAGGATTGAAGTACGTGTTGGTGATTGTGTGTGTTTTCAGTCACTGTATTGAAGCTTACCCCACACGTAGAAATGACAGTCTCACAGTTGCAAAGCTGCTGCTTAGGGAACTAATACCCAGGTTCGGGTTTCCGGTCTCTATAGAATCAGATAGGGGCAGACACTTTGACAATGAGGTGATTAAACTCTTGTGTGCCGCATTAAATATTGAAAGGAAGCTGCACTGTAGCTACCGCCCTGAAGCATCAGGATTAGTAGAGCAAATGAATGGTACCTTGAAATCAAGAATGGCCAAGATGTGCGCAGCTACCAATATGAAATGGCCAGATGCATTACCCTTAGTGCTGATGTCAATGAGGAACACCCCTGATAAGAAGACAGGACTATCACCCAATGAGATCCTCATGGGCAGAGCTATGAGGTTACCCACAGTACCTGCTAATGCTCTAGTGAATATCACGGATGATATGGTGTTGGACTACTGCAAAGGCTTGGCTGATGTGATTCGCTCTTTCTCTCACCAGGTAGAAGCTAACACATTGCCACCGATCAGTGATCCAGGTCACACCCTACAAGACGGTGACTGGGTGGTTGTCAAGAAGCACGTGAGAAAGTCGTGTCTGGAGCCGCGCTGGAAGGGCCAATATCAAGTAATTTTGACAACAACCACTGCTGTGAAATGTGCAGGCGTTCCAAATTGGATACATGCCAGTCACACAAAAAAGGTAACGTGTCCAACTATGAGGAACTTGAAGTTTCCGGCACAACAGTTCCAGAGAGGGAAGTCCCAGGGCCAGAAAACAGCCAAGAGGGAACTGAGACTGCAGGAGAGCCCACTAAGAATAGCCTAGTCCCTCAAACAGTGAACGGGTTCGAGAGAGGTGACAGTGTGCCTATCTCAGTAGAGGCAGCAGGAGAACTAAATCAAGGAGAGGTTCTCCCAGAAATAGACGGATACGGGTTAGAACTTGAACCCGTTACAGATCCAGAAGAAGAAGAAGAAGAGGGTGCTGTTCAGCGTCCTGAAAAGACAAACCGGAAGAAGACGCATAAGGGAGATAACTGGCCAGAAAAACAGGCTGCAAACCAGGTGAAACAATAACAGAAGAGACTGATACATCTCGAGTAGAAGATCTGAGTAAAGGAGAATTGCAAGGTGAACGCATACTGAAAAGAAAGAGGACCGCAAATAGAAGGTACGCAGGTCCTGAATGGGCATATGCAACAACATCTGAATGGCAAAAAGAATTCTTAGCGTTCTGTTTTGTTTGAGAAGTACCAGGCCAATACTACGGTACCTGAAGTAACTCAAAGAAAGAGACTTTGTTAAAATCGAAAACTGAAAAACTAAAGAAAAGAGACTTATAAATTACCGGATGAGACACTGATAACCTGATTTGACTTGAGAAACCTGATTATGACAAGCTGCCAACCTGATTTGACAAAGGGGTCCTGGAGTGAGTGAAACGCTGTAAATATACGCAATGAGAAAGAGACTTTTGCATCAAAGAAAAAAAAAAGAGAGAGAGAAAAGGAAAGAGTTTATATCGTCCTCGAGTTGATTGTTAATCTGCTATCTGATTCTTTCCAGACATGGCTTATAATAAAGGTAGTAACAATAAGGGTAAGGTGTGTGGTTGGTTGAGTCTTATAATAGGTATTGTGTGTGCAATAATAATTGTGTGAGTGATTGTGGGAATGCTGTGGTTGGATAAGAAAGCAACCAACATTGCTTCAAAACCTGAGACTACAACATTAACACTGTGGAAAAAGTTTGAGCAGGATGCAAAACACTTGCATGAGGGAACTAATTCAAAGGGGGAACTTTCTACTAATGTCTTCTATAGCTTGCTGAAAGAGTATGTTGAGACCATGGATGCGAAAAACTTATATGTATACAAAGATTCCTTTGTCAGTGCAAGAAGGGGTTACCTATCATAGTTTGCCGTTAACTTATGGGATAAGCTGTAGCTTGCTATTAACAAGATTCTATAATCAAGAGCATGTGCAATACTTTTATTCAAATCTGGATGTTGCGTTTTCTTTTGTGCCTGTGATTGAGTTTCTGAACAGACTAGCTAAAGAGCATAGTATAAAATTAGTTAGGGGCTTCTTTGAACCGACGCTTACATTTGGGACAGCTTATGCACACCGCAACAATGTGACCTGTCTTTTGACACCTGTAGAGAAAAGCTTCTTAGATCATACCGATGATAGACGCAAAGCATTGAAGGAAAGATTAGAAAAGGGGTTAGAGAAACACACATATGCAAATGATTATGCTTACACCGCAATCGAGACACAAGGCAAACTAGCTATAGATGCATTAGATGTAGGAAGGCTTTGTATATATAGGCCAAAATATGAGCAAGACTCTTTATTTGTGGGAACGAGTGAATGCAGACACGTGTTTTTGTTTCAGAGTAAATGGACATTTATGTTAAATGGACAGGATCCAGCGATTCCTGGGATCTATTATATTTGTGGACTTAATGCTTATTACCGTCTTCCTAAGGGATGGTATGGGACATGTTATTTGGGAATAGTTTTCCCAAAGATTTACCAGATTGATGACTTAAAGCAAATACCTAAAACGTCTGAATTACAACATGCTAGACAAAAACGAGAGACAGCGGCTGCTGTCGTTGGAGACATATTTGGAGCCATAATTCCTTCAGTAGGGGTTATCTTAAACTCCATAAAGATTCAAAAGTTGTCTACTATTGTGGATAAAATGCTGCCAAATTTTACAGGGGCTATACTCCTGATGGATACTGAACTTGCTGCAGAAAGAGCTATGACTCTTCAAAATCGGCTTCCTTTAGACATTCTTTTAGCAAAGAGTGGCGGGGTCTGCAAGATGCTCAACGAGCGTCATTGTTGCTCATTTATACCAGATAATAGTAAAAAGATTAGAGGTATGCTTCCTAACTTAACTAAGGATAGTGCAGATTTGAAGGACTTGAAGGAACCTGGAGTGTGGGAGAAATTTGGAAAAGGAATTGCCAGAGTAGGGAGTTGGTTTAGCAATATTTGGAATGGGGTACTTGCAAAAATATTAGGGGGTCTATTAATAGTTATGGCCTGTCTATTAGGATTATGGGGAGCATGCAAAATTAATGATAAAATTAAAAGAAATTGGACAAAGAGAACCAGGAAGAATGAAGAAAGTGAAAGGGAGAAAATGTTCAATGAAATTTGGGAAAGTTCACACAAGGGACAAGATGTTGAAATGCGCATTATGCGTAAGGTGAAAAATTAAAATGAAAGATCAAAGGGAAAAGTTTGTGTGATGATGAACGTCATCTGAGGAGGGACTGAGAGAGCGTAGCTTATATAATCTATATTAACATAAAATGATTATGAATTAAGGTGTGATACTGCTGCATAGAAAACTATAATAATAGCAATTTTGCATAAATGTGCACTTGAATTGTGACCAGGAAGAATGGCCAGCAATGTATACGCAAACTAATAATGGTGATTAAAATGTTTATGTTACGTCCAAATGAGCTTATACTAACATTTGCGTTATTAAATCTGTATTGAAAACCTCATAGGCCTTAAGTTAGCATGAGCTGCAGCTTAGCAGTATGGCTCTCATATTAAATTCATTTTTCTATTTTTCAGTGTGCTGACTCACAAGGGCCATGACCCTGTTTGTTCTTTTTCTTCAGACTTGGAAGATGAATGTAACCATGTAGATTCGTTTCCCACTGCTTCTCATCGTCTTGAAAACTAAATGTTATAAATAAATTGAAACAGTGTAGATTAATGTAATGTAAAAGGTCATTCAAACCGGTGAAGACAATGGAACTGCTGACCAAAAGATGCGCAAAGAATTACAAAGGGATGAAGTCACACCGGATGTGCCACCTCTGAAGACATCAATTACGAAGACCAATCAAAGACTTGTAAAACAATATGGGGTGAAGATTAAGATTACCTAATGTGTTATACAATAGGTTAAAGATAGTGGGGTATAGCAAATGTCCAATAGAATTTTGGGGGAATGTACTACGAAAAAGGGATAAAAACCCATGTCACGGGAAGTCATTTAGAATTAGGTAGGGAATGCTATTGATTTTATCCAGAAACTCTGTCACTCTGTTTGGTGACTTGAGATTTTATTAAAACCATCCTCACCCTTAGACTGCCCATTTACACTTTACCTCCTTATGAGGGAAGTGCCCTTTTGGCCCAGAGCTGAGATCTGACTGATGGCGATTTGACTGATGTCCTGAAGAAGAAGACTGAACCTGTGCGCTGACCTAATATTTGGAGGGTAATTATGACAATGCATTTGTAATTTGTCTGTTTGCTTTTCCTTTCTAGGTACCAACTGCTTACTTTTGACAGAGACCTTAGCTAAATGTTTTCCAAATTGGTGTTCTAAATTGTTTTGCATGAAGCCCAACATGCTAATGCTAATCAGTGGTTAGGACAGGTGTTCACCTAAACTGACGCAAATAGACAAACATCCAAAACTATGCTTTGTTGAACTGACGCGATATTGACACTCTGCCAATCTTGATCTATGTTCACGCCATGTTATGCTCTAATGTTTGTGATTCTCGCTTTAATGAAATCTTATCAAAGTTGCCATATCGTAACTATGCTATTATGTTTCTTGGTGTTGAGATTAACGCATTTGCTGCTAGATTGTAATTAATAGGGAATAAAATTCATAAAATTCTACTAAACTGGTGTGGTTATTCATGGCTGAAAGGTCATGGTATCGTTTTGAATTGATTAATGACTTTGACTAAAGTGAAATGCATTGTCGTGATAAATATTGATGACATTATTGATGTATTGATTGATATATTGATTAGCTATCTCGTCCTAAGGTGTCTCTCAACTGGGTCAAAAGATTCATTGGCCTAAAACGAGTCCTGATCTGTAATAAAATATCATAAACGGACGCGTTAACAGAGGGATGGAGTTTGGGGTCTCTGAACTCACAATTTAAAAATACATCTTTTGGTAAAGTTGGTTTATAGTTTGTAAGTTTCAAAATGCCACTTTTAAAAGGTGGGCATTTTCTTGCTTAGCCATTCTGTATCTCTGCTTGGCGGCTGAATCCACTTCTGGGTCAGACTGACAGTTGAGCTGTTTGTGAATTCACCCTAGACAGTGACACAAAGGGAGCTGAGGTGTGTCCTGCATATTCTGATGAGTCTTCCTGGACTACAGTGGGAGGGAGGAGCTGGCACCTGCACTTGAAAGGGCTGTGCCTGATCTCACACAGTACAGCCTGCAATCCCATAGCGTGTGGCTGGGGCAGGGCAATGAAGAGGCAGGGTCTTTTACACTACAAAGACTTTCCTTTGAAGTTTGCTTACTTCAAAGGCAGAAATGAGTATACGTATTGGACTGCTGACCCCACAATTTTAGAACACCCCTGGACTGAAGACATTCTCCCAGAGAGAAAAGTTGGATGCTTGAGGAGTACCTGACACTCTGCCTATTGCTTTGCTGTGCTGGCCTACTGCTGCTACTTCTGCCCTGGAATAAAAGGACTGGACCTTGCTTTCTTTATCCTGCTTCCAAGGCTTTCCAAGGGCTTGAACTGAGCTTGCCTACTGGTGTGAAGTCTCAGGGACATCAAAGTCTTCATCTGCCAGTGCCTGGGCTCTTGTGCTGAGAGTCCTGACTTGCCAAGTGGTGCCAAATCCAGTACCTGGGCCCTTAGAAGTGGAAGCTGGTAACTTGTAGGGGAAAATCTAGGCACCGCTGTGTGTGCATCAGAAAAATCAATGCAGCGCCTGCCCCGCAGCTGAAAATTTGATGCAGCACCAGTCCCGCGGCTGGAAATTTGATGCAGCACCTGTTCTCAACGCAAACCCTTCTCACTGCGCATCGGAATTTTCCATGCATCGTCCCTGCCCATCAAATCTTCAAGATCACAGCAAAGACCTGAGGCTGTGTGTCTGTAAATTGATGCATTGCTCTCCTGCGGGTAAAGAATTTGACGCATTGCCTACCCAGCGGGGAAAGAATCACCACAATGCGTGACTTGCGAGTAATGAATCAACGCATTGCTTGCCTTTCTGACGCATCACCTCTTCTGTGGCTTTATTTTGGATGCATGCCAGGTACTTTGGGGCATATTTATACTCCGTTTGCGCTGAATTAGCGTCGTTTTTTTCAACGCAAATTCGGCGTAAAACTAACGCCATATTTATACTTTGGCGTTAGACGCGTCAAGCGCCAAAGTATGAGGAAAGAGCGTCATTTTTTTGCGTGAACGCCTTCCTTGCGTTAATGAGATGCAAGGTAGGCGTTCCCGTCTAAAAAAATGACTGCGTCGCAAATGCGTCGTATTTATACTCCCGGGCAAAAATGACGCCCGGGAGTGGGCGGGGCAAAAAACCCCGCATTTGCGCCGGATTTTAGCGCCTGGGTCAGGGCAGGCGTTAAGGGACCTGTGGGCTCAAAATGAGCCCACAGCTGCCCTCCCATGCCCCCAGGGACCCCCCCTGCCACCCTTGCCCACCCCAGGAGGACACCCAAGGATGGAGGGACCCACCCCAGGGACATTCAGGTAAGTTCAGGTAAGTATAATTATTATTTTTTTTTATATTTTGTTTTGGCATAGGGGGGCCTGATTTGTGCCCCCCTACATGCCTCAATGCCCAATGACCATGCCCAGGGGACATAAGTCCCCTGGGCATGGCCATTGGGCAAGGGGGCATGACTCCTGTCTTTACTAAGACAGGAGTCATTTAAATGGCCTCTGGGCGTCGTTAAAAATGGCGCAAATCGGGTGGAGGCGATTTTTTGCGTCAACCTGACTTGCACCATTTTTAAGACGCCCTAGCGCCATTTTTCCCAACGCCGGCGCTGCCTGGTGTACGTGGTTTTTTTCCACGCACACCAGGCAGCGCCGGTCTGCTTGCGCCGGCTAACGCCATTCAATAAATACGGCGCCCGCATGGCGCTTCAGAATGGCGTTAGCCGGCGCAAAACTTTTAGACGCTAAACTGCGTTAGCGCAGTTTAGCGTCAAAAAGTATAAATACGGGCCTTTGTGCTTAAACAATGCATCCATTGATTCCAATTAAATAAGACTCTTTTAAATTAAAAAATGTATATCCTTTTTTGTGTATGTTGAATTTTTGTCGTTTTGGTCGTGTGTGAAATATTGGCTATTGTTCTAAACTGGTGTGGAGTCATTTTGTGGTGTTTTCACTGTGTTACTGTATGTGTGTGTGTGCATGTGTGCATGTGTGTGTGTGTGTAAATACTTTACACATTGCCTCTGAGATAAGCCTGACTACTTGTGCCAAGCTAGCAAGGGGGGTGAGCAGGGGTTATCTTAAGTGTGTGGCTCCCTTACCCTGACAAAAGTGAGGGTCCCTACTTGGGCAGGGTGTAAACTGACTGCCAACTAGAGACCCCATTTCTAACAACAGTGATACACACACTTATTGTGTGGTTTATCTTCAACTAAGGAGTTTTTGTATCACGACTGTAGAACTACAGTGGTACACACACTGCTAATTCAGCTACACTGGGCATACTAGTAAAGGTAGTGGATATATACTATCTATATTTTGTGTTATTATGTACTTATTTTATTATTTTGCCATGCAGTCTGTTAACCCATCACCACCACTTTTGGAATGTCTGTGGGGACCACCGGTAAGTTGGAGGAGCTGGTTTGAAGCCTTCTAAACATATCTTATTGCAATTGGTGCTTCAAGGTTCCATCAAGAAAAAAAAGTCTTCTTTTACACTGTTTGTGGTTTGAGGGCCACGCAATCTTCAAACATCGTCCAGAAACTGAAGGCACAGACATGGAACCAGTAGATGAGAACACTGAAACAGTCAAAAAGCTGGAAAGACGGTTCAATGTAAAACCAAGCATCGTTTTGTTACGACACAAGTTTCTAATGAGGAAACAACTATGTGGAGAGGGTGTGGATATATAAACGTATTGGCACTCAGAAGGTTAGTTGTGGATTGTAATTTTCATAACTTTACAAGTCAACTAGTATGTGATCAGTCCATTTGCCATTGCACAAACAAATCCACTTAACAGAAACTCCTGTTGCTGAACAATCCGACTGTCAAAGAAAGTTTGGGGATTGTGAAGTGTATTGAAACGTCACACATTTCTGTGAAGGATCTGGAGGAGAAAAAAATGACATGGTGGGGAACATTCATTTGAAAATTAAAAATACCACAAAACAGTGCACAAATAAGTTTCAAGAACATATAGAAGGTTCTTCAGATAATCTAATATCTGCTTCAGGTGTGGGAATGTACCACATTTCAAGTCTGGTAACCAATGTCCAGCTAAAATGTTATTTGCAGGAAATGTAGCAAGCTGCGATACTTTGCTAAAGTGTGTCAAAGTCAATCAAACTAATTGGATAAATGGGCAGATGTTGTAGCTAACTTAGGTGAGGATGATTATGATGCTCAGCTGGAAAAACTACGGGATGATCTCCCAGACATGGAGTTGATTGCTGTGGAGTAGGTCTGCATTGGGGATCCTGGTGATTGCTTAGACCCGTATGTTGATATAATGGTGAGTAATAAATCAGTTAGACTTTTGGTTGACTCTGGGGACAGAATTACAACGGTAACCCAGAAAGTGTTCAATGAGTTGTGGCTGGGAGAAAGCTTGAACCACCAGACCGTGCACCAGTCTCTTACAAAGGGAGGCATATTGAATTATCAGAGTAGTTAGAGGAGGTTTTGGTCTTTTCGGAATTGTACTGAGACTAGGCACTAAAAACCAATTGCCAGGAGTTGGAGAAAATCTGATTTGTGATATCACTAACAAATTACCTGCTTTATTTACTGACAAGCTGGGTACCATAAAGGGTTTCCAGCACAAGAATAAGGTCAAAGACGGTTTGAAATCCTGCCATTTTGGATAGGGGAAGACCTTGAGAAAGAATTGTTGAAATTATATGATATAACCAAACCGATTAAATCATCTATGTGGTTATTCCCACTTGCAGTTGCTTGTAAGAAAAATGTCAACTTGAGGGCCTGCATTGAATTATGAAGCCTCACCAAGGCCTTTTAAGTTGACTCCCACCCTCTCCCAAGGATTACTTATCTCTTGGCTTTGATGACAGGTGCAAATTGGTTTTCTAAGCTTGATTTAGCTACCACCTATCACCAGTCTTTAAGCACACAGTGTCAGCCTTGCCGAGCTGTAAAATAACAAAAGGCATTTACCACTCCAGGCACAGTATTACAGCTTTGGACTGGTAAAATACCTTCCAAGCAAACCTGGAATGAGTAAAAGCAACCCCTGACAACTGTTTCGCTCTCATTAGACCTCATCAGAGAGGTTTAGCTTTGTCAAACCTTTGCTTAAAGACTTTGCTGTATAAATGGCAAAAGACTTTGTCGCTATCTAGCTCAGCGTGGATAGCACTGTGCTGATCCAATGCTTAAAAACTTTTCTAGATAAACAGACATTTGAGGTGAGCAAATCTATAGAGTCGCTGGTGTTGCAGAGTGCTCCTTACTAGAGCTGCTCTCCACCTAAACATTGGAACTACCCAGAGTTCTCTATTCTTTTTTGCATATATATATATATATTTATCAAAAACAAAGTTGTCCTCATGTGAAAGCGCACTCCCAACAGGTTATATAAACGGGAAGAAAAAGCAAAGCCAGCAACTCACAGTGAATTCTTTAAGCAGTTTCATTATTCCAGGCCTTAAGTTATAAAATCATCTCTGGACACGTGTTTCAAGGTCAATCCTTTCTTCAGCAGAGAAAAATATAAAAGTGTTTCACCCTCGTAGGTGCAGCCAGTGCTGGAGGTGTTCCAGGCATCTCTTTCTTACTGAAAAGACCGGCATGGCTTCAGCTTGTCTAATTACAGGCACATGTATATGTATATATATATATATATATATATATATATATATATATATATATGATAGGGCATCCTTTCGGTAACGTCTTTGGGTCTCCTCTTCTTTCTTCTCAGGTGTTCGGGCACTCTGTGCTGGCTGGTGAATGATCCTCGGACAACAGAAGAGACAAGAAACGGACTCGCAGTCAGGTAAGTGCTTTTATGATATCTTTTGTAATTGTTTTTTAGAGATAGGGGAGGGATGGACCGGTCTGTGTCAGTGAGGGGGTTAAGGGATTAGTGCAATATAACACCAATCCCATGTTTTCCTCGTGCCTTATATTGTTTATTTAATTTATAGTGCTCCCTTGCCCCTCAGCCCCACCATCCCTGCCCTTTCAGATCCCCTGTGTTATTTTTAATCCAGTGCCAGCCCTGGGCATGTACCTGGCTAAGCCACGCCCCTCCTGGGAGGTGGCTGGAGCTGCCACGGTGGGTCCTGGCTTCAGGGTCCTCCCCTGGAAGATCCAGTACCTCCGGGGAGTCACTTCTCCTCTGCTCTCCTTTTTCTTTTCTCTCTGGCCTCTTTTCCTCTAGGCAGTCGTCTTCCGAGATACTGCCATCTCTCTCCTTTTTTCTCCTCTCAGCGCCTTCTCTCTCCTCTTCTCTGTTCTCAGCGCCTTCTTTCTCCTCTTCTCTGCTCTCTGCATCTTCTCTCTCCTTGGGGTGTCCCTCCTCTCTTTCCGTCAGCCTGGGTTAAGAGAGCCCTTTCGGGTAAAGCCTAGCTCTCCTCAGTGCTCCCAGGGCAGTCCGTGCTTGGCCGGGGGACTTAAACGGGAGGAACGCTCTCTGCGTTCTCCCTTTTGCAAGATGCCCCCAGTGAGTCTGGACGATCGGGCCAGAGTGACATTGGCGGTAAATGCCGCCTACGACCATGCTGACAGCCGCCAACATATGCCGCGGTGGAGAATATCCGTTCACCATATTATAACACACACACACACAAATCCGACAGAATACAGCCACATACATAAATCCGCCAGACCAAAGGTTAGCGCAAAAGTGGCGGACCCAACACCCATTCCGTTACGCCAACAGAACAACGGCCACCACATTACAGCACACAAATCACCACGGCAGATATTCAGCAGCAGTAAACCATTGGCATTACTTAACGCCACGCTCAGAATGGACACCCACATACAAAACAATACTACATTGGCCAATATGAAAAACACACACCTGACACTTATACACACACCACACCCACACCACTCTAAAACACACACTCACATTACCTACAACCCTTTACCAACAACAATTACTCACCTCTTTCCCCACAGCTCACAGCATAGGAGGAGCAAGTACTGGCATTACTGCATCCTGAGGGACTCACTGGAGTAGCCGGAGGAATGGACACTAGTAAGTCAACATTTACTACTTATCATTCCCCATACCTGCATGACATCACACCCCTTCACCCCCACTCCCATCACTCCACTACATCCCACGCACTGCACCTACACATATGACTAACCCCAATGCCAGGCCCTGCATGCTATACCAATGCATGGACACCCCACCCAGCCCTGCATGGACATCCATCACTAAAGCATGCACAGCATAGGGAAACTAATAATCACACAATTCATCACCATACACCAGCAAAAGGTGGCAGGGCAACACCAACGACAGAGGGGAAGCCAGGGATGTACACATGTCTCACACATGAAGCATAATACATCACTTGCATCCCCACAGGTACACAAGCCAATGTCAGTGGAGAGGAGATGCCACGGCTATCCAGTACCCCAACAGAAGATGCCCGAGTGATGACAGTAACTCTGGATCTGGATGACCTACCTGGCCCATCAGGGACCACTGGACAGCTGGTCACCGAAGCCCACTCACAGAACACCACAGAGCCTTTCCCATCAGGATCCAACACCACAGCACCCACCCAGCATACCCACACCTCTGTCCCCAGAACACATCAATCAGCAGTGTGCCCACCTGTAAAGGGACCCCAGTCCACACCTCGCCCACAAGATAATCAGGGACTTGGGGTCAATGGCAGTGGGCACACCATTCAGGGGACGGGGCACAGGCCAACAGGGACACTGGGAGGACTGCTGTGCGCCAGGGGGAGGACAGGACCAGGGAACCCACTCTCCAGGAGGCACTCTCAAAGATCCTGGGAGCCTACCAACATTCCCAGGACAGGATGGGCCAGATCCTTGACAACATGCAGGAGAACAGGTGGCTGCAGGAGGGACAGTATCACAGGATCACGGAGGACTTTCAGGCCAATAACACCACCCTGATCTCCATAGCAGGGGTGCTGGCAGACATGACCAACATCATGAGGGAGGCAAGAGCACACCAGTGGTCCCCTGCCACTAGCCAGTCCATTGAACAGCCCTCCACTTTCACTCCTGCTAGTGGCCAGAAGGCCCTGCCACAGGACCCACAGGCCACCAGCACCCACCCTGCAGAAGGTGAACTACACGCAAACATTCCCTATGACCCGAACAGAAGTCAGAGACACTTGCTAAGACCACCACCAGGAAATGAGACTCTCCCTATTGTCCCTTTTGTGTCCCACCCTGTCACCTTGTCCACTTTGATCTGCCTTTTCTCCCCTTCCTATGGCCCCTTGGACATTGGGCCTGTGCTACAAACGGACTGGAAAAATACCCTGGGCTTTCCTCCATCATCACCCCATTCCATCGCACTTTCCCCTCAATTTCTTAACACTAAAATAAACGCCCTTGAACACAACTCAAATACTTGTATGTCATGTGTTGAAACAGTGTATATATGGAAACAGTTACATCCATTGCAAATGAACTGTACAGTGTGAGAGCATAGAAATAATGACCTGTAGCTGGCTATAGTCAGCACATCAGTACACAGTTGCACCAACATCTGTAAAATGGTAGTCTATAGGTGACAGTAAGTAGAGGTAAAAAGTGGTGTATGCCATCATGCCATAGCCGCACAGAATACAACAATAGTCATAGAAATGTGAAGTTGCACTGTTTCACCTGTGTGTCATTTGAAGTACTGGCGGATAACCGATGTTCTGTTGTCCTCATACTCATCTTCAGCCTCTTCATTCTCACTGTCATCAGGGTCTACTGCAGCCACAGGGGCATCTCCAGTCTCTTTCTCCTGCAGAAAAGGTACATGGCGTCTGAGGGCCAGGTTGTGCAAAATGCAGCATGCCACTACTATCTGGCAGACCTTCTCGGGTGAGTAGCACAGGGATCCACCTGTCAGATGGAGGCACCTGAACCTGGCCTTCAGGAGGCCGTAGGTTCTCTTGATGATCCATCTGTTTCACCCATATGCCACATTATTACATTCTTCAACCTTTGTCCTGGCATTCCTCACAGGGGTCAGCAGCCACAATAGGTTTGGGTAGCCAGAGTCACCTGCAGGTATTGAGGGACAACATTTAGCCACACACATTCCTATGAGGTTAACACCAGAGGCATACATTAACATACAGTGGGTAGGGACCAAGGCTCACCTATTAGCCACACCCTGTGCCTCAGTAGTTGGGCCATCAGATTCGGAATGCTGCTATTCCTCAGGACAAAGGTGTCATGCACCGACCCAGGATACTTAGCACTGAGGTGGGAGATGTACTGGTCCGCCAGGCACACCATCTGCACATTCATGGAGTGGAAACTCTTATGATTCCTGTACACTTGTTCATTCTCGGGGGGGACAAACGCAGTATGGGTCCCGTCAATCACCCGAATAATATTGGGGATATGTCTCATTGCATAGAATCTGGCCTTCACAGTGGCCAAAACTTCCACCTGGGGGAAAGCTATGTAGCTGCATTTGTGTTTTACCAGGGCAGACAACCCTCTTGCCAGCATGACTGAGAACATTGCCTGTGACATTCCTGCTGCCGAGCTCACTGTCACTTGGAAAGAACCTGTCACCAGGAAATAGAGCAATGATAGCACTTGCACAAGAGGGGGGATTCCAGTCAAATGACAGAGAGATGA
This sequence comes from Pleurodeles waltl, assembly GCF_031143425.1. Classification (NCBI taxonomy): domain Eukaryota; kingdom Metazoa; phylum Chordata; class Amphibia; order Caudata; family Salamandridae; genus Pleurodeles; species Pleurodeles waltl. Next base: position 31,632,251 of record NC_090439.1, read on the forward strand.
CATCAGGTCAGGCTCCAACTGGGCACACAGCTCTGTGATTGTGGCCCTGTCCAGTCTATAGGTGAGTATAATGTGCCTGTCCCCCAGTGTAGCTAAGTCTACCAGGGGTCTGTACTTGGAGGTATGTCTCCACCTCCTATTCATCTGCAGCGGTAGGTATCTAAGGGATACAAGAGTGAGTAGGCTGTCACAATTGGAACAACAAAACCACAACAGCAGTCCACATGATGCACTTATGTATTGGGACAGTGTTACTGGCGAGGTATGTGCTAATCTAGACTGTGATGCAGTTAATGTCGATATACCTGTCCCCCCCTGAAATGGCGAACGCCTGTCCTGTATGTAGGGACAGGTGGAAGTGAGGTAACTCCGCCAACGTTGGGCATCATGGCGGAAGGCAGTCTTGCACTGCCGTGCAATTCCTCATTGGATAATATGGGACTGTATGGAGTACAGTCGCCAATGGGGATCTACGCTGGTGGTGACGGTGTTCACTGCCGCAGAGGACACCGACATTTTCTAACTCAATCCTCACTTGTTTCCTGACTTTCAACAGGAGAACACTTACACTGCGTGTGCTGCTATGACCGGTGTCTGGAAACTACCATGGCCCATGTGAACAGGGAAAGAGCCCCTGCCTTCAGTTCGGAGGAGTTGGAGCAACTGGTGGATGAGGTCCTACCCCAGTACGACAGCTGTATGGGCCTCCAGACCAAGAGGTGAGTACACTTTGGCCACAATGCATGTGTCAAGGATACATGGAGATGTGTGTGCAAGCTTCGTGTAAGGGTGGGGGGATTGTTTGTTGGCAGTGTACATGTTGTGAGCTGGGCCATGTGTGTGCCAATGGTGATGGAAACGGGTATGGTGGGCCATTTGTGTAATCGGCTGGACTGTTTGTTTAATGGTGCCCTCATGTCTATATTGCCTCTACAGGTCAGCACCCATCAACAGAAGGAATTATGGTGTGCCAATGCCAAGGATGTGCGGACCCTGGGGGGTCTATGGCAGGTGGAGCACCCACTTTTGGAAATGGTGGGAGGACCTGAGATACTGGGCTTGGAAGACCGAGGAGGCCCAGCTGGGTCTAGCCTCCCATCAAGGAAGGAGTCCCCGTCGGACCCTGACTCCGCTGATGGCCCTCATACTGGCGGTGGCCTACCCTGGGTTTGTATAGGCGCTTGAGGGAATCACAGCAGCCACAAGGGGGTGAGTACAGTCGGTATCAATAAATATTTTGACTGGTGGGATGGTATCCGGATGGTGGATGTGTGTCAGTGGATGCCCCTAAGGCCAGGCCAGACATTGCAGTGTGGGTCATCTGATGGGTAATGGGTGTATGGCAAATACAGGTAACCTAGCTTGTTGGCACTCCATTTCAGGCAGGGCATCATGGATCCCAGGAGTGCTGCAGTTGGCTGTGTGTTGTCCTCATCTTGCCTTAGTGACTAGCCATATCACTGGTAGTGCAATGCATAAGCCTGTTCCCTCTCTGTGACGGTGATGTGTATGCCAAGTGTGGTGATGGTGCAGTCATTGACCCAGTGTATCCTCTGTCTCTCTCCCCCTTTTCTTGTTTTGTCATCCTGTCCTTGTGTGCATTAGCATCACCTGGCGGAGGAATAGGGGCACCAGCGACAGAGGGAGCTGCATCCCACATGACCCAGGAGGCAGAATCCACAGACGTCGAGGGAACCAGTGGGACAGAGGGCGAGGGGAGCACTGCGGCGGAGACTGGAGGAGACAACACAGACTCAGACTCAGATACCTCTTCTGATGGAATCTCCCTGGTGGTGGCGGACACCTCTGTGACCACCCCAGCTGCAGGTGCCCACTCTCATACCCGCATCACCCTCCCAGAAGCCCCTCACTGAGTTTCCCGTGCCCGCTCACCCAGGAGGGTGGGCATCTCTTTCGCCCCAAGCACCTCAGGCCATGCACCAGTGAGCCCTGCTGCCCTGAGTTAGGAGGCTATTGACCACCTGAGATCCATCTCTGTAGGGCAGTCAACCATTGTGAATGCCATCCAGGGGCAGGCATCCCAGATGCAGCAGTGCAATGCATTCCTGGAGGGCATCCACAGTGGATTGGTAGCCCATCAGAGATCGATTAAGGCTCTGGCCTCCTCCCTGATGTCATCCATTGTCTCTGTTTCTACCATCCCCCCTCCAACTCCTACTTCCCAGTCCCATTCTCCTCAACCCCAACCCATCCCAAGCACACATACAGGCAAGCAGACACACAAGACAGCACCCAAGAGTGTCACAGGCAAACACAAGCACCACACTTCATCCCACAAGCACTCACACAAACACCATACAGTTGCAGACACGACAACATCCACTGCCTCCACTGTCTCCCCCTCCTCCTCCTCCACCTCCCTCCCTGTCATGGCCACACTCACACCTGCATGCACTACATCAACATCCACTACCAGCATCATCACACCAAGCAGGACACACACCTAACTGGCAGATACCTCCACAACAGACAAGCATGCGTCCCCTCTGTCCTCTTCCACCCTGTCTGTCCCACCCAAAGGACACAAACGCAAGCACTCACACACCCAACAGCCATCCACCTCACATCAGCATACTGCCCATGCACCTTCACCCAAGTCCAGCAGACATACACCTCCAACAACCACACCCTCAACCTCCACTCCCATTACTCCTCCCTCCTCCTGCCCTGATGTCCCTAAAAAAGCTTTTCCTCTCCCAAATTGACCTCTTTCCTACCCCTCCCCCTGTCCTTCCCGTATGAGCAGGGTACCACGGACACAGCCCAGCACCTCAGCCACACAGTCCACGGGGACAGTGGTAGCACCATCTACTCGTGGTGGTAAGGATACCACTCCTCCAAAGAAGAAGGGGAAGGAGCCAACACCACCAGGCAAGAAGGGGAAGGAGCCTACACCAGCAGGAAAGAAGGGGAAGGAGCCTGCACCAACAGGAAAGATGGTGAAGGAACCTGCACCACCAGGAAAGAAGAGGAGTGAGACTTCACCACCAGGAACGAAGGGGAAGATCCCATCCACCCCTGCCAGGAAGGGTAAGAGATCCATGCCCCATGTACTGGAGGAGACGAAGCCCTCAACTCCAGCGGAGGTGACACCGCCACCACCACCAGCTGTCACAGGGCCCTCATCCCCAGCTGATAAATTGCAGCCATCAGAAAGTGCAGAGGCTGCCCAGGAGGCTCCTCCATCCACCACTACACTGCAGCCATCAGACAGTGCAAAGGCTGCCCAGGAGGCTCCTCCATCCAACACCACACTGCAGCCATCACCGCCAGCAGACGCCATGTAGGCCACACGTCAGGGGCTGCTGTGTGAGTTGCCCCCTCCAGAACCAGTGGGAAAGTCACCTACCTGAGAGACTGTGGCCTTGCACTCCCCAGCAGAGAGCAATGGGCATGGTGCCCCCTCCAGAACCAGGGGGTAGTCACCCACTCCAGAGACTGTGGACTTGCACTACCCAGGACAGAGCAATGGGCATGTTGCCCCCTCCAGAACCAGTGGGAAAGTCACCCACCTGAGAGACTGTGGCCTTGCACTCCCCAGCAAAGAGCAATGGGCATGTTGCCCTCTCCAGAACCAGTGGGGTAGTCACCCACTCCAGAGACTGTGGCCTTGCACTCCCCAGGATAGAGCAATGGGCATGTTGCCCCCTCCAGAACCAGTGGGGTAGTCACCCACTCCAGAGACTGTGCCCTTGGACTCCGCAGGACAGAGCAATGGGCATGGAGCCCCCTCCAGAACCAGTGGGAAAGTCACCCACCTGAGAGACTTTGGTCTTGCACCCCCCAGGACAGAGCAATGGGCATTCTGCCCCCTCCAGAACCAGTGGGCTTGTTCCCATATCTGGGTGAGGTGCCCCCTCCCTTGAGGTGCCTGCCTATTTGCAAACTGATGCCCCTGCAGTGTACTATCCAGATGTGGTCAGGATTCGAGTTGGGCCTTAGACTGTGCCCTGTGGCCATGTGGCCATGTGGGCCCTTTGAACATTGGACTGGGCAGTGTCCCTTTGTGTACATGTGTACATATCTGTTTCATTGGAAATCGAATTATTGATTTTGAATTTGATCTGATTACAATCACTTCCGTCTATTCCTGTTGTCCTTGCATTTTCTGCCGTTTTTCGGGGACAAATTATTTTTCGTGAGCAGCTGGTTGTGTGTATGGTGTGTGTGTGTCGGGTGTGTGTTGTGCATATATGTGTCACTCTCATTTTCCTCCTACCCTCCCTTGTGTGCTAGGCGGCTGCACACACCGTTGTCATCTTCGTCTAGGTTGGTGTTCCAGGTGGAGCATAACGTAAAAGATCATAGGGAAAACTTGCAGTTCGGGTTCCATGGCGGCATTTTTCTTCTCTGTGTCTCCGATGGTGAGTCATTTCACTTCTGTGATGTGTTTCTGCCAGGCTTTTGATGGTGTTGGTACCGCCCGGAAAAGGTGGCAGATAGCAGGGTCAAAATATAGTGGGCGGTACTTTGTCTTCCGTCTGGCTGTTGTTGGCTACCGCCGTGGTGAGTGTTTTTTTCTGCTCTGGCGGTTGGTGTGGTACATTGGCTGTCTATGGGAGTTATCACTGCGATGGTCATAATTTGGCAGTACTTACCGCCAGCCTGTTGGCGGTATCACCGCCACTTTATCACTCACTGCCAGGGTCATAATGAGGGCCCTAGAGGATAACTTGCGACTTATGTACATGACAGGATGAAGCAGGGTGGATTCATCTGGTTGAGATAATACTCCTGCTAGACCTTGATTTGAGGCATCTGTTTGAAACACAAAAGGTTTCAAGAAATCGAGACATTGGAGGACAGGATCTTGGCAGAGACATGTTTTTAGATATTCAAAACAAGTTTTTTCTAGTTCACTGAGATCCCCTATTTTGTTGGGTTTGTTATTCTTCAACAGGTCTGTTAAGGGAGCAGCCTTTTCAGTGAATTGAGGAATAAAGCATCGATAATACCCAACCAAACCTAAGATTGATCTTACTTTCTTTTTTGTACACAAGAGTTTAATAGCTTTGATGGCTTGTATTTTTTCTATCTGAGGTTTAATGGTTCCTTTCGTAATGGTATACCCCAAATATTGGATAGAGTCTCGGGCCAAATTACATTTTTCAGGGTTAGCTGTTAGTCCTGCTTGTCTCAGGGTATTCAATACAGCTGTGAGATGGTTTAGGTAGGAGTCCCAAGAGGGGCTATGGATCACCATGTTGTCTAAATATGTGGCTGCATACTGTTGATGTTTTCGCAAAAGAAGATCCATTAGTCTTTGGAAAGTAGCTGAGGCGCCATGTAACCCAAATAGCATTACTTGGAATTGATATAGTCCTGATGGTGTAGAAAAGGCTGTTTTTACTCGGACTGCAACAGCTAGGGGAACCTGCCAATATTAGTTAGATCTAAAGTAGACAGGTACTCTGCAGTTCCCAATCATTGTATTAATTCATCTACAAGGGGCATAGGATAAGAATCAAATTTGGAGATCGCGTTCAACTGTCAAAAGTCAATACAAAAGCGGATGCTTCCATCCGGTTTTGGTACTAATACAATGGGCGAACACCAAGGGCTTTGGGAGGGTTCTATGATCTGGCTCTTAAGCATCTTGGTCACTTCTTCTACAGCTGTTCTTCTAACTTCTGGGATTCGATAAGACAGAAGCTTTACTACTTTTCTGGGATCAGTCCTTATCTCATGCTGGATAAGAGACGTTTTCCCTGCGTCTGTTGAGAATACATCTTGGTAGATCTTTGCTAGCCCCAGTATTTGTTCCTTTTGGACTTTGGATAGTTGGTTACCTACTGGGGCTAGGCTATCCCGGTCTCCTCGTGTGGTTGGCGGAAACTGAATAGTTAAGGGTTGTGTGGTGTTAATGAGGGATACAGCTCATTCCCCAGAGGTTGTGTTTTCTTTGCCTGTTACCCATTCTTTAAGGAGGTTAATGTGGAATATATGCCCATCCCATCTACTGTTTGGTATTGCTATTCTGAAGTTAACAGGAGTGAGACGTTCTAGAATCTTATAGGGTCCTTGCCATTTTGCTAGTAGTTTCTTCTCAGTAGTCGGGAGCAGGATAAGCACTTGGCTGCCTATATCCAGTTTTCTCAGTCTACTGGAGCGATTGTACAAACGTTTTTGCGTGTTCTGACTTGTCTGTAAGTGTGTGTGTGAACCTTATCCCATAGGGTCACAAGGCTATTTCTAAGATCCTTAGGATATTCTACTAATTCCTTACCCTCATCAGCCTCTTCCTCCCATTGCTCAGCAGCCATATCTAGGAGACTTCTAAGTTATCTACCGAACACTAATTCAAAACGGCTATACCCTGTGGATGATTATTCATGTGTACGAATAGCTTAAAGTACTAAAGGTAATTTCCTATCCCAGTCCCTGCCAGCGACAGAAACTGTTTTCTTAAGGAGTGACTCGATGGTGCAGTTATACCTTTCTACCAAGCCATCCCTTTGGGGATGATACACAGAAGTTCTCAAGTGTTTAATAGCTAATAATTGGCAGATCCTGGCCATAAGTTTTGACATAAAGGGGGTTCCTTGGCCGGTCAGTAATTCCTTTAGAAACCCAACTCACTAAAAGAAGTCAATCATGGCCAGTGCTACTATTTTGGTAATCATGTTTCTCAGAGGAATTGCCTCTGGATAACGAGTAGCATAATTGACTAGAAATAGGATGTGCTGGTAGCCTTTACTTGACATTACTAAGGGGCCTACTAGATCCATTCCTACTCTTGAAAAAGGGACCTCTATGATGGGGAGTAGTTGCAAAGAGGCTCTGGGAGATTTGTGAGGATTGGTCAGTTAGCATTTGGGGCAGGAAGCACAATGTCTCTGAACATCCGAATAAACTCCGGTCAGTAAGTACTTCTCGATTTTCTCTCTACCATAATGCTCCCCCCTGTATTGCTATGAGCTAGGTGAAGAAGCTACACTCTAAAGGGGAGCGGACTATGAGTTGTCTTTTAGACCCATCGGACGTGGTTACATTCCTACATAACAGCCCCCTATGTTCAATAAAGAAGAGTCCTACCTGTTGGAATGGATCTCGAACCACTTGAGCCCCGTCATGCTTTAACATGGGATCTTTCCTTTGCGCTAGAGGGAAACTTCCTGGGTTCTCTTCAGGTGTTTGATCTGACAGGGAATTTAATATAGCAAATTAGCAGGGTGTATTCTACCTGTGGTTTCCTTATGTTCTTCAACTAGTGAGGGGACATCTGGCATTTGTGTCTCCGCTGGATAGAGAGGGACTTCCTCTGGGTTCTCGTCAGGAGCGGAATGAAAGGAAGATGCAATCTGTATCAAAGATGGGAACTGGCTATAATCTGTTCTGAGAACTAAGTCTTCTATCAGTTGTGGAATTATCCCTACTTTTACTGCCTCTTTCTGTCCTTTCCACTCTATTTCTACTACTGCCACCGGATAATTTCTCGTTTCACTGTGAACACAGTGATGGTAGCCTGTTCGTTTTTTTTCCACTGTTGGGATTGTACCCATGATGCGTTTATCACTGAATATCGTCAGTCAGAGTCTGTCAGAGCCCCTGCCCGTTTATTGTTTATCAAGAGGTCTACAGAAACCCAGACTGTCAATACTTGGCAATCAAGACCCTGTCTTTGGACAAGCCCACTTCCATTGGTTCTTGGGCAGATTGTTTTTGGGGAGACTGCTAGGCTACATGACCCCAGTCACCACATTAAAAACACTGGGGTTGATGGTAGATTTCCCTCTGAGTAGAAGGTTCCCATTTGTGTCCTTTTTTGGTTCCCCTTGTGGGAAGCAGATGTTACCATTGGGGGTTTTCCTGTTTTGACATTACTGCTGTTATTCCAGGAGACCCCACCTCTGCTCATAAGAACGCTGGTACGCACAGGATAAGTCTAGGCCCTTCTGAGTGGTTATGTCCGTGTGTAGTCTTATCCAGCTTTAGGTACATAGGGCCAGATGTTGCAACAATCGGATTTGCGACTCGGAAATTGCGACTCCGAGCGACTCGCAATTTCCGATTCGCAAAACCTAATGCAGAAAGGTGTCTCAGACACCTTCTGTGAGTCGCTATGGGGTCGCAAAGACCCACCTCATTAATATTAATGAGGTGGGTCGCAAATTGTGGCCCCATAGCGACTATGGACACTCACTAACATGGAGGCCTGCTGTAGTCAGCAGACCTCCATGTTCGTGACTGCTTGTCAATAAAGCAGTTTTTTTTTTTTTAAGTGTAGCCCGTTTTCCTTAAAGGAAAACGAGCTGCACTTAAAAAAAAATCCGAAACCTTTTGTTTCTGAATTTTTTCAGGGCAGGTAGTGGTCCCTTGGACCACTACCTGCCCTGAAAAAATATTTTTGGGTCCATTCACAAAGGGGAAGGGGTCCCATGGGGACCCCTTCCGATTTGCCAGGGGGTTACCATCCATTTAAAGTGGATGGTAACTGCGACTCCATTGCAAATGGAATTGCATACCACTGCGAGTCGCAAATAGGAAGGGAACACCCCTTCCTATTTGCGAGTCGGAAATGCATTTTACGAGTCGGTCCCGACTCGCAAAATGCATTTCTGCATAGGAAACTCCGGTTTGCGAGTCGCAAACAGCAATTTTTGCCGTTTGCGAGTCGCAAACTGTTTCCTACATCTGGCCCTAAGAGGGAGAGCTTCCAAAAACAGCTCTAAAACTATTTTATCGAATAAGTCCTCCTTAGTACGTTCATATGGATGTAACAATTTGCATGCTAAATCCTGCACTCTGTAAAATAAGGCTCAGGGGTTCTGAGGGGGGGACCCATCTCTCTTTTGAAATTTCTCTCTGTAATGTACTTTATCAAATCCCATTCTTTCTAATATGGCTGTTTTGATTTCTATATAAGGGGTCTCGCCTCCAGGGTTAACAGGGTGATATGCGGTTTGAAGTTCCCCTGTCAATAGAGGTGCTATTGTATTGACCCCATGTTTCTTTGGACCAGGCAGCCGAAGAAGCAACTCTTTCAAAGTTGACAAAAAATGCATCAGGGTCTTCCCCTGTCTGATATTTTTGTAGGACCGAGCTGGAGACATTGGGATGGACCCTAGCCCTGGCAATGGACTCAGTCAATTTCTGTATTGCTTTCTCATGGTCCAACATATTACTCGTTGTCACAGGGTTCTCAATGCCTGTTTTCTCCTATCTGGCTCACCACTGTTAAAGGGTCTGGAGAATGTCTGTAGCACACAAGAGTCTGTACAGGAAGTTCGGTTCTGTTTTATTGGCCCTATATATATATATATATATACATATATATATATATATATATATATATATATATATATATATATATATATATATATATATATATATGTGTATATATATATATATATATATATATATATATAAATATATATATATATATGTATATATATATATATATATATATATAGATATATATATTTATATATATATCTAGGATAGGTCATCCTTTAGGTAACCTCTTTGTTTGAGTCTCCTCTTCTTTATTCTCAGGTGTTCGGGCACTCCGTGCTGGCTGGTGAAGGACCCTTGGACAACAGAAGAGACAAGAAACGGACTCGCTGTCTGGTAAGTGATTTTATGATATCTTTTGTAATTTGTTTTAGAGGTAGGGGAGGGATGGACCGGTCTGTGTCAGTGAAGGGGTAATGGGTAGTACAATATAACACCAATTCTGTGTTTTCCTCATGTCTTGTTTATTTAATTTATAGGGCTCCCTTGCCCCTCAGCCCCACCATTCCTGCCCTTTCAGACCCCTGTGCTCTCTTTAATCCCTTGTCAGCCCTGGGCACGTACCTGGCTAAGCCACGTACCTCCTGGGACGTGGCTGAAACTGTCACGGTGGGTCCTGGCTTCAGGGCCCACCCCTGGAAGATCCAGTAAGTCCGCAGAGTCACTCCTCCTCTGTTCTCCTTCTTCTTTTCTGTCAGGCCTCTTTTCCTGTAGGCAGCCGTCTTCTGGGATTCTGCTGTCTTTTCCTCCCTCCGGTCGTTCGTCTCTCTCCTTTTCTCTCCTCTCGGCATCTTCTCTCTCCTCTTCTCTGCTCTCGGCATCTTCTCTCTCCTTGGGGGCTGTCCGTCCTCTCTTTCCAACAGCCTGGGCTAAGACAGCACTTCCGGGTGAGGCCCAGCTCTCCTCAGTGCACTCGGAGTACTCAATGCTCGGCCCGGGGACTTCAATGGGAGGAACACTCTCCATGTTCTCCCTTTTACAGGCTGTTATAGAGTTTCTAAAATTCTCTGATAATGGAGCTAATTTTTTATTGGACCAGTGGATGCATTTCTTAAAGCAAGTGATGTTAAGCATCTCAGGACTTCACTACACCATCCCCAATCCAATGGGCAGGTTGAGCGAATGAACAGAATGTTTACTCAGTGTGTCCAATGGGTCATTGCCAACAGGTGTGTCGTTTTGAATGCTGTTTGTTTAGTGCTGTGGGTTTATTGGACAGGTCCTCACTCAACTGCACAGGTATCCATGTTTTAGCTTTTGGGGGTTGGAAAGCCAGCCACCAAGGTCTGTCCCAGTTGGGTCCAATTTGGAGTTCAGTTGGATGAATATGATCATAAAGTCAAGACAAATGTTGATGAAGCCAAGGTGAGACAAAATAAGTTATTTGATGTATGTTGCCAGGTCAAAAAGTTAAAGCTGAATTTGGAGATTTGGTTCACATCAGGAAGGTGGGCTACGTCAAAAAGGGGTAAAAGGTTTAGCGATCCTGTTGTAGACAAAGGCCCTGATTCTAAGCTTGGCGGGCAGCGGGAGCCGCCCGCCAAGTGGGAACCGCCAGAAGACCGTACCGCGGTCAAAAGACCGCAGTGGTCATTCTGGGTTTCCCACTGGTCTGGCGGGCGACCGCCAAAAGGCCGCCCGCCAGCCCAGCAGGAAACACCCTTCCCACGAGGAAGCCGGCTCAGAATGGAGCCGGCGGAGTGGGAAGGTGCGACGGGTGCAGTAGCACCCGTCGCGAATTTCAGTGTCTGCAAAGCAGACACTGAAATTCTTTGTGGGGCCCTCTTACGGGGGCCCCTGCAGTGCCCATGCCATTGGCATGGGCACTGCAGGGGCCCCCAGGGGCCCCACGACACCCCATACCGCCATCCTGTTCCTGGCGGGTGAACCGCCAGGAACAGGATGGCGGTATGGGCTGTCAGAATCCCCATGGCGGATTCCCATGGGCAGCGGAAAGTCGGCGGTACACCGCCGGCTTTCCGCTTCTGGCCGCGGCTGTACCGCCGCGGTCAGAAAGCCCGGCAGAGCACCGCCAGCCTGTTGGCGGTGCTACCGCCAACCCCGGCCCTGGCGGTATTTACCGCCAGGGTCAGAATGACCCCCAAAGTGTGTGATGATGCTGTCAAAGTTAACGATTCCAACTAGTGTAACTTAGGAAGGGTTGTAAATGTGGCAGGATGGTTGATCAGGTCTCTGTACCGTCCCCTGTGCCTGAATCAAGTGTCAAGGCCACAGGAGCGGCTGTGTCAGGCAAGTTCCTCTTAGAATCAGAAAGTAATTTATGGTTTATAATTGCACAGAAGTTTCATGTTCTGTGAGGGTTCCCAGTGTTTAAGGTTCCCAATGTTTAACCTTTCTTTATAGAGTAATCCTTTCAAGTCAAAAATAATAAGTTTACTTGATGTAAAAATTCTTCAGTTCAAAGTGGTATGTTATTGTGTCTTTTTTTAAAGTTTTTATTTTGTTCATGATATTTGCGTTTTTTGTGTTGTTTTGTTTTTAAGAAGGATGAAAGTAATGTGGGACCTCTTCCCCCAAATTAATCTTTCACTACCCAACTGGGGCAAAAGTGGACAATTTTTATTAGCATTTGCATTAGGGGCCCATAGTGCTTTTGTGATGTTACTGGATTGAGGCTGCTATGCTCTCACTCAGTGAAAAGTGAAGTTGCACAGCACCAACAACACAATCTTCAGTTCTACATACAATGGCAGGATAAAATGTGAACCTACTAGTCAGCCAGCCTGTGCCCTGCAGTTGCACACAGTATGAAAGGAACCACCTTCCATCGACAACAACTAAGGTACATTGTTGCTTCTTCCTGATTGTTTTTAAATAGAAAAGTAAAACTTTTCCACCTTTGATCTTCCCTTCCCTGTCTCTCATGTTAATGGTCTCTACTCTCTCTCCCTAATTCCTGACCTTCCAGGCAGTGGATAGAGAACATACTCCAGGCTCAGTGGCATAATGCAGAATGATTTGCTCCCCTGCAGAATATGTTGATGGGGCCACCAAATTTCCAATCTGCCGCAGACATTCATTGGTCTTGGGCTGAAAGGTGGGGGTTTGAAGGGTTGAGGGCCTCTAAAGAGTAGGGAGCATCCCTGCATTGCAGTGGCTGCTGGTGTCTCCCTTATGCCCCTTGCTAGGCTAGTGGACCATTAGTTTCTACCCTACATTCTCTGTTTCCCTATCCCTCTCTTTCTGAGGCTCTCTGGTATAATCATGTTGTGCACTTTCACTCTACTACCCATGGAAATATCTTTCCCCATATCGTTGGCTACTACTAACTGCTTACAATGGTCCAATAATGTATTTATTTATGCCTTTTTATATAGCGGATCAGGTCTGCTAGAATGAAGATCCTACCTTTTAGATCAATGGAAATGTGTTGATTTCTTACTAATTCATACTGACGACTAGTTGAGGAGATTCTGCAGGCCGCAGCACCAGCCACGACTGATGTGAAGATGGCAAAGAGTGAGGCGAGGAAACCTGTGATGTAAAGGGCATCCTGTAATCGAGGATCATGTTAAAATGCAAAGTGGCCATTATTTGGTGGCCCTGGTGCTGGCGGTCAAAGAATCGCTGTAGTTTTGTCAATAAAAAGAAAAACAACCAAGTCAGCCACAACGCACTGTCGAGAAGTACGTGCTCCATTAACCCCTTGGGTGCAGGCGTCGGCCACTGCCCGACGCCCACACTACCTCCCTGGTGTGGGTCATGACCAGTGGCCGACACCAGGGAGGATTTATTTTAAAAAAAATTCTCCCCGGGAGACACAGAAGCTTTTCCGTGTCTCCCCCCCACCCCCCACCCACCTGTTTGTGACATCACTTTGTTGACGTCACTTTGTTGATTTCCCCATCGGAGAAGGAAGCGGCCTTGTGGCCGCTTCCTGCTCCCATGGGGAAAATGGCCCCAAACGGCCTTCCCCACGTTCGGGAAGGCCTCGTAAGAAAGTGGAGACTCTCCCCTTTCTTACGAGGCCTTCCTGAAAGTGTTTCCTGGCCCCCGATCGCAGCACAGACACCAGGGATTTCACTTGGGGGGGTCGGCCCCCCTCGGAAAACGGGCCGCCCCCCCCGGGGGCATTTTTTTTTTAAAAAAGGTAGGTGTCCCCTGGGGGGGCACGATCGTTGGCGATCACGCCTCCCCCAGGGACTACATTTTATTTTATTTTTTAAATTAAAAAAAAAAAAGAAATGGACAGGGGGTCGCCCATGGGCAGGGCGACACCCTGTGGGGGCAATATTTTTTTTTGTTGTTGTAGGGTTTCCCTGGGGGCCATTTTGGCCGCCAAGCAAACCATACAACTACAAAAAAAAATATAGATCTATATATATAGATATATCTATGTAGATATATCTATCTACATGGATATATCTATAGATAGATCTATATATATATATATATTTACATATATATATATATATAGATCTATCTATAGATATATCTATGTAGATATATATAGAGATAGATCTATATATATATATATATATCAAAAACGAAGTTGTCCTCATGTGAAAGCGCACTCCCAACAGGTTATATAAACGGGAAGAAAAAGCAAAGCCAGCAACTCACAGTGAATTCTTTAAGCAGTTTCATTATTCCAGGCCTTAAGTTATAAAATCATCTCTGGACACGTGTTTCTAGGTCAATCCTTTCTTCAGCAGGGAAAAATATAAAAGTGTTTCACCCTCATAGGTGCAGCCAGTGCTGGAAGTGTTCCAGGCATTTCTTTCTTACTGAAAAGACCGGCATGGCTTCAGCTTGTCTAATTACAGGCACCTGATTAGTCTCTTTAAATACCAGTCCGCCCCAGTGGGCCTCTCAAGTGAGCAGTGCATGCTGGTTGTGGTGGTCCTGCAATTTTTTCATTTTGCCCCAAGTGGGTTGCTGGAGCCAAACGAAATAATGAACCAAAGTGCAAAACCTTTGTAGGCGAATCCAAAGTAAAATTGTCAGATTTGCTGTGAATATCCCAACCTGACTGCTCTTATGTGACAATCCATTTTCAGTCACACAGACCTGCTACGATGTGCAGTGGTGCTGCTTTCCCGACTGGACAGGCCGGTTAAATATCAAAAACGAAGTTGTCCTCATGTGAAAGCGCACTCCCAACAGGTTATATAAACGGGAAGAAAAAGCAAAGCCAGCAACTCACAGTGAATTCTTTAAGCAGTTTCATTATTCCAGGCCTTAAGTTATAAAATCATCTCTGGACACGTGTTTCTAGGTCAATCCTTTCTTCAGCAGAGAAAAATATAAAAGTGTTTCACCCTCATAGGTGCAGCCAGTGCTGGAAGTGTTCCAGGCATTTCTTTCTTGTTGAAAAGACCGGCATGGCTTCAGCTTGTCTAATTACAGGCACCTGATTAGTCTCTTTAAATACCAGTCCGCCCCAGTGGGCCTCTCAAGTGAGCAGTGCATGCTGGTTGTGGTGGTCCAGCAATTTTTTCATTTTGCCCCAAGTGGGTTGCTGGAGCCAAACGAAATAATGAACCAAAGTGCAAAACCTTTGTAGGCGAATCCAAAGTAAAATTGTCAGATTTGCTGTGAATATCCCAACCTGACTGCTCTTATGTGACAATCCATTTTTAGTCACACAGACCTGCTACGATGTGCAGTGGGGCTGCTTTCCCGACTAGACAGGCCGGTTAAATATCAAAAACGAAGTTGTCCTCATGTGAAAGCTATTCTGTGTTCCCCCAAGTCTCCAGATAAAAATGGTACCTCACTTGCGTGGGTAGGCCTAATGCTCGCGACAGGAAACGCAACATGGACACATCACATTTTTACTTTGAAATCTGACGTGTTTTTTGCAAAGTACCTAGCTCTAGATTTTGGCCTCTAACTCAGCCGTCACCTAGGGGGTTTCTAGCAAACCTTGCAATTTTTGAAAACTAGACACCTAGGGGAATCCAAGATGGGGTGACGTGTGGGGCTCTGACCAGGTTCTGTTACCCAGAATCATTTGCAAACCTCACAATTTGGCTAAAAAAAACAAATTTTCCTCACATTTCGGTGACAGAAAGTTCTGGAATCTGAGAGGAGCCACAAATTTCCTTCCACCCAATGTTCCCCCAAGTCTCCCGATAAAATTGATACCTCACTTGTGTGGGTAGGCCTAGCGCCCGCGACAGGAAATGCCCCAAAACACAACGTGGACACATCCCATTTTTTGACAGAAAAACAGAGGTGTTTTTTGCAGAGTGCCTACCTGTAGATTTTGGCCTCTAGCTCAGCCGGCACCTAGGGAAACCTACCAAACCTGTGCATTTTTTAAAACTAGAGACCTAGGGGAATCCAAGATAGGGGGGCTTGTGGGGCTCTGACCAGGTTCTGTTACCCAGAATCCTTTGCAAACCTCAAAATGTGACCAAAAAAAACACTTTTTCCTCTCATTTCGGTGACAGAAAGTTCTGGAATCTGAGAGGAGCCACAAATGTCCTTCCACCCAGCGTTCCCCCAAGTCTCCTGATAAAAATGGTACCTCACTTGTGTGGGTAGGCCTGGTGCCCGCGACAGGAATAGATCACACAACGGTCAATGTTGGTCCTTACATGAGGCAGCTGTTGACCCTGGGATGATCCATTCCTGACGTAGGCACTAGGTGTAGGCACTCAAGTGGGGTAGTGTTTTTATCAGGACAGGTGAGGAGTCCCTGGGTGGTAGGAATTTTGTGGATCCCAGCATATTCCTGTAGTTTGTGTGACAGAAATGCGAGAAAAATAGAGTTCTTATTCAACATTTCAGCTTTTCAGGGTATTCTGGGTAAGAAAACTTTGGGCAATCCACACAAATCACACCTCTGTGGACTCCCCCGAATGTCTAGTTTCCAAAAATGTTTGGGTTTAGTGTGTTTCTCTATATGGCCGCCGAACCCAGGACCAAAAACACAGGTGCCTGCCTTACAAAACCAGCTTGTTTTGTGATAGATAATTTTGATGTCTCCACAATACGATTTGGGTGGTGGAATTTGGGGCTGAACTAAATTGGGGAGCTCCCAAGAGAGCACTCTCTCTCTCTCTGCTTGCCGCCGCATTCACCTGCTCTCTGGGTTGGGCTAAGCCACTATTACCCCGTTGCACAGACTGTGCTTGAGAAGGGACAGCAGGACTGTCCTCATCACCTCCCTCATAATTTACTGGAAGAGGATTTATCGAATGGGAGTCCTCCGACTGAAAAATCACTCCCAGAGTCTGCGCCATTGTCCCTGACTGTTAAAATATCTTTGTTTTCGGAGGCATGCATGCCAAGCTCTTTCAATTTTTTCTTCAGTATCATTTTCGTGATGGCAGGGTCTGTGGAATAGGATGGGCCAGGTTGAACTGTTCCTCAGCCTGTGTCTGATAGATGGCCCAACTACTTGTTTTGTCTTTGAAAATTTCTTTCAAGACACCCTGAGGCTACCTGCCTCCGCCTTGCAGACACTTTGATAAGCTTTATCATATCCAATTTACACGTTAAATCCATAATTATTATATCTAATTCCAGTTGTATCCCTGGGTGCCTTGTTGGTCTGGGGATCTTTATAATCCTTTTGTATGGTCTCATCTGGGCATTCTTTAGTGTGGCTGTCAATTTGTCTGGAAATGCCAAATGGGCGTAGGTAATTGTGGGTAGCAATTTTGCTCTTCTCACCCTCCTTAATGGCTCAAATGTAGGTGCCTTAAGCTGTTGATGGAGTTTGGCTAATGCATAAGAGATCTTCACTGCTTTAGAAGTTATTGCTGCTGCCTGGTGTGTCATTCTCCCCATATTCGTTAACCAAACTCCCAGGTAATGATATTTATCTTCCATCTCTATTTTTAATGGTCCAAGTTTCCATATTCTATGCAGCTTTCTTGTCTGACTGCTAAAGACCAAGACTTTAGTTTTTTCTGCATTTGCTTTTAAGGCATTTTGTTAGACTTTCCATCCTTGGAGTGGTCTCCCCTAACTTTGTGCCTCTGTTTCCCAGGTTGTTGATGTGTGCTGGACACTGTTTTTGCTGTTTTTGTTACTCTGGGCACTTCGCCACTGCTATCCAGTGCTAAAGTGCAAGTGCTCCTGTATAAAATGTGTATGTAAATGGCTTTCAATTATTGGCATATTTGATTTAATGGCAAGTCTCTAGTACAGTGTACTAGAGGTGCCCAGGGCCTGTAAATCAAATGCTACTAGTGGGTCAGCAGCACTGGTCATGCACCCACATTAGTAGCCCTGTAAACATGTCTCAGACCTGCCACTGCAGTGTCTGTGTGTTCAGTTTTAAACAGCCAATTCGACTTGGCATCTGTACCCACTTGCCAGGCCTAAACCTTCCCTTTTCTTACATGTAAGACACCCCTAAGGTAGGCCCTTGGTAGCCCCAGGGGCATGGTGCAGTGTATGTTTAAGGTAGGACATATACTAATGTGTTTGATATGTCCTGACAGTGAAATACTGCCAAATTTGGGTGTCACTGTTGCAAGGCCTATCTCTCTCATAGGTTAACATGGGGGCTACCTTTAAAAATGATTAAAACTTAGATTCCCTTCGGGAGCAGATAGACAAGACTGAAAATCCACACACAGACCGCTGAGTGGGCAAAAATGTTATGCACTTTCCGTGACGCAGCTGAAAAAAAAATGCGCCACCGGCTTTACGGCAGAAATCGATACTCCACCAGCATTGCAGCTTGAAAATCGACGCATGGAGCTGGAAGAACGACGTGCAACACCCGCTGACGGAGGCTGCTAATGTCGCAACCCACATTGCACAGTTTTGTTGATACCCTGCAGCAGGATTTTCGATGCAACGCCTGCCCGGACCCGAGTGCAGCCAGGATCGACGCATCACTCCCCTGTGGGGAGGAAAAATTACGCACTCCGACCCAACCGGAGAAGGAGAAACGATGTACGCTCTTGCTTGCAGGTGAGAAATCGATGCACCGCTTCCCTTTTATGACGCACACTCGCCCGTGCATGTTATTTTGACGCTACCAGGTACTTTTCAACGCTAACAGTGTTTTGCCTGTTTTCTCAAGGATTTAAGACTCTTTTTGCTTTTTAATTAATAACTTGAATGTGTATGTTTGATTTTTTTTGTTTTGGTCTTGTTTCGTTTAGATAAATATGTTCTATTTTTCTAAACCTGTGTTGTGTCATTTTGTACTGTTTTTATTAAGTTACTGTGTGTGTTGGTACAAATACTTTACACTTAGCACTCTGAAGTTAAGCCTGCCTGCTCGTGCTAAGCTACCAAGGGGGTGTGCGAGGCTTAGCTGAGGGTGATTCTCCTTTACCCGGACTAAACTGAGGGTTCTTGCTTGGACAGGGGGTAACCTGACTGCCAACCAAAGACCCCATTTCTAACACATTTCTTTCATTGTAGCCATGCAATAGGTCAAGAACCCTTTTGAGGACAATCCGAGTTTGGGCAAGCAAGACCAAAATGTCCGTGAATTGAATTATGGGGAGCACCAATTGCCCCAGCCTCGGTGGAAACTTATTTCCTCTGAGCAACTCGGCACCCAGATCTGCTGTGTAGAAGTTAAAGAGGTTAGGGACGATAACACAGCCCTGTTTTAGGCATTTGTTGGTAAAAATCTTCCTGGTCACACGTGTTTTTTTAATTTTTATTCTCACCCAAGTGTCAGAGTGCAAGGCCATTACTGAAGATAACAATTTCCTTGGTATCCCCCAAGACGCTAATTTCTTCCAAAGGATGTGCTGCATCACCCCATCGAAAGCCATGCTGTAATCAATAAAACATGCTAAAAGCAGAGGAAATGTTGGTTTTAGTGTTTGTTGCCCAAGATATGAGAGTGCCAGAACATTGTCTAAAGTAGAGGAGCTAGGTCTAAAGCCTGTTTGATATAGTGGGATAATGCCATTTGCTGAGATCCATTCTTCTAACTCTTGAAGCAAAACCCTTGAATATGTTTTGCAATCTACATCCAATAAGGCTATCAACCTATAGTTTTCGGGGCAGGTGGTAACCCATTTTTTATAAATGGGTTGAAGTATTGAGCCCTTCCAAGCTGCCAGACCCACCGAAAAGTGTAAGCAGTTATCAAATAGAGCGGTCAGGGGTACATCCCAGTATGCTTGTTCTTCTCTAAAAATACTCCCTGGTAGGCCATTGGGACCGGGAGCCCCATCCCGTCTCATTTTGCCAAGGATCGTTTGCACAGTTCGAATGGTAGTTGGAGCAGTTTTATCATTTAACCCATTCATTTAATTTTGGCCAACGGTGAGAACTTGATCCCTTACATATTTTGGGTCCACATAAAGATTTCCCACATGCCTTTCCCAATCGCTGGCAGAGATCACATTAGTACTGGTTTCAGAATTATAGAGCAATGTGCTGATGTAATCCCAAAATTCTCTGCTTTTATTAGGCGGCAGCAATGTTACCAGGCGTTTCCAGCATTCTTCCATCTCTTTTACCTTCATTATCCATAGTACTCTTTTGTAATCTTTCTATGCCGACTTCCTTAGTGCATCTGAGGCCAGAGTTTTGTTCCTCTTATAGCACCTTTCTGCCTGCCGATATCTCTTTTTATGCTGTGACCCTTCCTTGGTTAATAGCTGCTTATCCACCCTATTCTTTTTGCCCCCAGTATGACCGGGCTGCGCTCTGTTGAAAAGATGAGCTTGGAGTATTTTGAGCACATGCCCCCATTGATCAGTTATTTGACCTGCCCCCTGGTGGAAATTTATTGGGCCATTTGCCTGCTTCCATACCTCATATTTTATTTTTGCATGAGTTGGTGACCAATAGCTTTATACGGATCATGGCCCTCATGATAAGATTGGTGGCAAATGCCGCCTACCGCTGCGGCGACGGCCACCAACATACCATCGCTGTGGTTACCTACCCCCACCAAATTATGACCGTAGCTGGAATTCCACCAGAAGGCTGGCGGAATTCCGGCTACAGTCATGTGGCGGACGGTGGAAAGGTGGTGCTGCACCAGCAGCAGTGCCATGCCAGTAGAACACCGCTGACCATATCATGAGCCACGATACGGCCTTGCAGTATTTTGCTGGAGGACGCTGCTGCTGGGAGCAGCGCCGCGTCCCGTCTCCTGCCAGAGGACCCCCTGCAAGCAGGTAAGTCGGGTTCTCTGACAGGAGAGGGGGTGGGGGTGTTGTGTTAGTGTGTGGGGGTGTATGTGACTGTGTTTGAATGCGTGCATGTGTGTGTAATGTGTGTGTTCATGAGTGGTGTGTGTGTACATGCGTGTTGTGTTGTGTGACTTCGTGTGCGCGTGTTAGTGAGTGTTGCTGTGAGTGTGTATGAATGTATGCATGCGTGGGTGAATGTGGGTATGCGTGTGTGTATGGGTGTATATGTATGTGCGTGTTTGTGTGTATATGTGGGGGGGTCGGGATGGAGAGAGTGGGGGAGGACACTGGGGAGGGGGAGGTGCTGGGAGGGGGATTCCCTGGCACTGATAGTGTCTACCTCCATGGTTTTCGTGGCAGTACAGACACCACGGAAACCATGGCGTTGGGTGGGGTCAAAATGCCATGGGCGGCCTAGTGATTGCCGCTGGGCTGGAGACTGTAGTCTCCAGCCCGGCAGTCATTACCGCCGTGACGGTCAGTGTGTTAACTTGGTGGTTTGGCCAAACCGCCAATGTCATAATAGTGGCGGTATGTACCACCAGCCTGTTGGTGGTACTACTGCAACTCTTACACCGACCCCCGGGGTCGTAATGACCCCCCATGTCTCATTGCCCCCAGATCAACATCTATTACCACTGGATTATGGTCACTTTCAGTTCTATGAACCACCTGGTGTCTTAAGCACCTGCTCAGAAGTGCTGGGCTTAGAAAGATATAATCTATTGTGGATATATTTCTGAAAGTAGGAATGCATGTACCCGCTACAGGTTGCTAGTCATTTTAAGGTCATGTTCATTGAGGTAAGATTCTATTGCCAATCTTACTGGATCTCAGCAAAGCCCCCCTTCCTGACCAAGCTGGTTAATGTTGAAATCACCTGCCAACACATATTAATGGCCTGGATGTTCATATACAAACTCCTGCAGAAGGACCAGTATAGATGTAGCCATCATCTGTTTCTTTCCTTGGTGGGGGTTATATGTTTATCACTGTTACCAGGGTGCTTTTTTTTACATGAGGCTAAGCCATGTAATGGTAACAATAGCATGTTGCTTGTAGATTTCTCCCATTTTGCTAATTTAATAGCCAAATTTAACTTAACATATGTAGCAAGACCTCCAATGAATCTTCCAAACAAATTTTTTTTGTAGGAAGGCGACTGAAAAAGCCCTCTATGGTCAGAGGTTCTGCTGACCATGTTTCCTGGAAGCACATCATATCTGCCTCAATTGCAAAGCTCTTAGTGCTCAAGCCGGTTATTAGTGAAGGCAAGCAGGCCATGTTCCAGATAATTATTTTAATCGCGTTAAGTTCCGATTTTATAGGAGGCCATTCAGAGCTAAATACACTTCTTCATTTTAGTAGACAGGGCTGCGGAAAGCCAATCCCATCCTTGCCCCTTTACGATATCATAACAGTCATTTAGCCCATCAGAGTGAAACATACCTATATTCCTAGGCCCATCCTGGTTGGGCTTACCAGTTTTCCTTGTCAAATGTATGGTAATTTTTTCCTCTAAGAGTAGTGGTTTCAGGACTGGAGTTCCTCTCAAGGCACTGGGATTTTTCCTCACCAGATGTGATGCTTGGTTTCCAACAGCTAAGACTTGTGGGTACTGTTCTCTGGCTTCCTTGTTAATTTTAATACCCCAATTTTCCAGGAGGCCTTCGTATTCAAAGATTCTATCGATATGACTTTGTGCAAACCATGTGGTCAATGTGGATTCGTTCTGACTAATCCATGTGAGAGTGCTGAAATTCACCACTAATAGATCTTCCGAAGTTACATTTTCAAATGCCGATATATGATGTAATGATCGTAGGATATTTGATCTGTTGAGGCTATCCCATGGCCCTTGGGAAGCATATAATGGAGTAAAGATTATGGTCGGCTAATCCGTGAATTCCTGATGGTTTATAGGCTTTATATTTAACACCCTGGTGTATTCATAGTCTGGCTCAGGTCAATATTTTATTTGAGGTTGACATCTATTCTCACTGCTCCAAACCCCCACCTGGCCTAATCCTGATCTGCCTGTGGATTGAGGCCCCCTCAAAACTATCCCCTTTGCCCCATGAGGTTCGAGTGTGTTGTCTTCAAAGATCAAATGTTGGTCAATTACATTATCGCTATCACTTTGTTTATTCAAACCTAGGCCCCCATTGATGAAAAGTGGCATATTATTTAGCTCACTGTCTAGGTTACCTTCAATGATGCTGCTCCTATCCTTCATGCCCAGTGGATAAGTTTCAAAGAGAGGGAGCACACTCCAGCAACAAAAAATAACACCAAAGCATCATGGTAAATGCCGTCAATTCGTAGTCCGTTCAAAAAGTAAAAAGAGTGTTTCACCTCCATGGGTGCAGCAAGTGCTGAATATCCCTGTACACATGTTTCTGGGTTTAGCCAGTCATCAGCAGGGAGCAGCGTGGACTAAGGGCTTGCTTGGAATGCCGCCAAATGTCTTCTCAGGTTTAAGTACCACTCATGGCGCACAGGTGCCTCCCAAGGCTCGTCAGCCGTGGCTCAAGGGAGCCGTCGAAAGACAGTTTCAAAGAGAGGGAGCACACTGCTTGCACTCGAGCAACAAAGTATAACCCCAAAGCATCATGGTAAATGCAGTTGATTCTTAATCTGTTAAAAAGTAAAAGGAGTCTTTCACCTCCATAGGTGCAGCAAGTGCTGCATATCCCTGTACAAGTGTTTCTGGGTTTAGCCAGTTATCAGCAGCGAGCAGCATGGACTAAGGGCTTGCTTGGAATGCCGCCAAATGTCTTCTCAGGTTTAAGTACCGCTTATGGCGCACCTTTGCCTCCCAAGGCTCGTCAGCTGTGGCTCAAAGGATCCATCAAAGTGGATAAGTCACAGGGATGTAGCTGGGCCCTGTGCTGTTTCCGTGCTCCCCATATACTCTTGTTCCACCAGAGGACCACCCCTTCAACTTGTGGCAGCCCCTTTGTTAACCTTGGAACAGCAATTCTGTCGGGCTTAACACCTACTGTAGGTGGTACTTGACTAAATTCCATGTTGGGATCCTTCATCCCGGAGTTGATTTACGGAGGGTTATGATCTTCTTTCTGAGCCAAAGCAGCCTTATTGCCGTTGATTTGAAATTTATGCTCAGCGTTGGATGAGAGATCTTCCACTGCTGGGCAATCGCCCATTGTAGAGGTAGCATCCGATCTCTGCTTAAAAATAGGATAAGGCTCCAATGTATCTGGGAGTTACTGGTTTCATTGAATGTTTTCCCAGTGTGATACCATCTAATGTTTGTTTTGTGGCTTTGCATGTTTTTTTCACTCTCTTCTTCCGTCTTCTTGTCAACAATGACTGTTGAGCATGACCAATGCTCAACTTATGCAACTGATTTGAAACAGTCTTCACATTTAGTGCTTCTAGAGTTCTTTTTCCCACAATGATTGTAGAGGATAGAGGCTGCACCGTCAAGGGAGGCTCATTTTGGAAATCATTTGGAACTGTATCCAGAATTGGCTCTTCTAAACTATTGTTTGCCACAGTAGCAGAGGGGGATAGTGGGAGCACCATAAGAGGGAGTCTTTTTGCGGCTTATGTGTAGCTGTTTCCAGATTTAGCAATTCTAGACAGTATTTTGCCATAATAATTATGGGGGATAGCGAGGGCGTCGTGGGAGGGTGCTTGTTTCTTAAACCATGATCCTTGCTAACCAACCCCTCGGGCTTAGATACAGGGGGACTCCCTTTACAGATTACTTTAGGGGGGACTCTGTCCTGCTTCTTGCCTCCAAGTGACATGCAACTAGTTATTTTTTCTGTTGCCCCTGCAGGTTTGTAGAATTGAATTAAACTACTTAACAGCTCTGGCAATATTGAAAGTTTATCTAAAATTGCCTACATATTGCTCCGATTCACTTCCTTCCCAGTTGATCGACCCTGGTCCTACCATTCTATCTTCTCCATTAGCGCGTTCAATTTATTGTCTAACAGGAGAACATTTTGAGCCATCTTGTTGATTAACTCTAGATGAATCTCCATCTTATGGGATTGCCATGTAAGCACCTTGACTGCTGCCAGAAAGGAGTTATTGATGGTATTTATGATGCAGTCAGTGCTACCCCCTACCTCCCGATCCACATTGGGTGCATGATTTCCTTTGATTTTCTCCCGAGGGTCTCTTCCAAGATCCTCCTCGCTCGCTTGTTCTTCGGGGCTTCAGTTTTGTAGGCACCACCCTTCCTGAGTCAATGGACTTTGTGAAACCTGCGGGACCCACTCGATCCCCTGTTCGGGGGAGGATAGGGTCCAACAAATGTCAATGTGCTCTTGAACCAGCTGACCCACTGATTAGAATGGTGCTGTCTAGTGAGTCTCACCAAATGATTGCCGTCGGCTAACCCTTGTATGCACAGCCAACCCACTACATGGTTGTTCAGACATCGGAGCTAATCTCTTTGCTTTAACTTGGTGTATTTGAGGGGTGTTTAAATTATTGCCAGTAATGGATTCAGGGGTACCATACTGCTGATTCTTGTTGGGCGTAACCGTACTACCTCCTATTGCGGTATCCACCAGCTCTACCAGCTCCCCAATAAGTGAGACATCAAGACTGCTGTTTGTGCTTGCAGCACCAATGGGCTCATTTTGTGCTTGTTCTGTTTGCGTTGACTTAATTGCTGGATCGGGTGGCCGATTGTGCAGGACAATATCGGTCCATAGACCTTGGTTGCCCTTGTGCGTGGTGGATTCAACTGTTTCCCCCACAGTCCCATAGGTCATTCCTAATTCTTGTGAAGCAGTTATGTACGTATGGTTGGTGAATATCTCGGGCCTTTTGCTTCAGGCTCATCTTTGAGCCCTTCTGGTGCTCCTGGGGCTTAACATTTTTAACCCAGGTCAGTTCGTTATCGTACTCCTCACAGCTAACCAAGTCTATGGGAGCTGTGAAATCTATAGGAATCACCGATTCTGAGGGCTCCTTCTCCCCTGACATCAAGCCCCTTGGGCATACCAGACCAATTTGTCTAGGGGGGCTTTTATGACACCAGAGCTTTTTAGTTGCTTTTTTAGGCATAATAGGTTTACTGCTCAGGCCCAATGCCTTGGGGTGTTCTGTTGCCTTAAACAGTCTTCTCTGCCAACTTTGTTTGCTATGTTCCTTGTATGTAAAACAAATTCTATATGCCAGCTTCCAATTATCACCGAAGATCCTGCAGACCCTCTGCTCTTTCAGGCCCTTGGACTTGGCCTCCTTTGACTGCTTTACCAGCTCCACCTGCGGCCTTTGCTCCCTTCGTAACTTTTGTGACTCAGATATAGGCCTCCGATGTCCTGGAGGGATGAGCACAGACCATGATCTAGTTGGTGTTACTAAAGAGCCTATTGTAGATGTTTATGAAGGAGGTAGAGAAGGGGTAGATACTTGGGGCCACCCCACCTCCTATCCTGACGACTGGGCCTGATCTAATAATGTCTTAGAGCCTCAGGTACTAGTCGCTAAGAGGATGCTGATACTGGTTGATTTGAGTCTTGTTTGAGTGCTAGTTGCAGTGTCCAACAATAGCCAAGGCGATGTTCAAAAGCCACAAGCAGAAAGGTATTAAGCGCCGCCACACCCACTGCCACTTGCTGTGGCTTATTGCAGCACTTGCTCTCCTCCACCTTGCTTTGTCGCTGTTTCCCTAGGCCAAGGGGGGCACGAGCACGCTTGCTTCTCCCTTCTCACGTCTCCAAGTACACTTAGGCTCTCATTTCGACCTCGGCGGTCTTTTTTAAAGACCGTTGAGGTACCGCCGAGCTGAAGACCGCCAGTCCAGGTGGTTTTCCTTGCAGCGTATTATGACTGCTGGCAGCCCTCTGTCCTTTTTCAGACGGAAAGCCGCCAGCAGCCATACTGGCGGTCAGCAGGGAAGTGGAGGCTGCTCCACCTCCACCACCACATCATCAGAACACCGCCCACCAAATTATGTCCCATTATGCGGTGTGGCGGTGTTCTGGTGATGGGGTGCTGGCAGCGGAGCAGCCTCCATGGAT
The DNA here is from genome assembly GCF_031143425.1 of Pleurodeles waltl. Taxonomy (NCBI): domain Eukaryota; kingdom Metazoa; phylum Chordata; class Amphibia; order Caudata; family Salamandridae; genus Pleurodeles; species Pleurodeles waltl. The sequence continues at coordinate 31,658,616 of NC_090439.1, forward strand.
CCCGTCCCCTCCCAGAGGATCAACGGACAAGGTAAGTTGATCGTCCGTTAGGGGAGGGGGTGGGGGAATGTTGTGTGTTGTGTGTGTGCATGGGGGTGTGCATGTGAGTATGTAGAGGAGGTGTGTGAGTGCGTGTATGCATGCGGGGGGTGTTGTGTGTATGGGAAATGTGTGCAGGTCAGTCTGTGTGCATGTCTGTTTGTACGTGTGCGGGTATGTGTTGTTGTAGTGTATGTGTGCGTGTAGAGGAGTGTGTATGTGCATGTTGGGGGTGGGGGTGTGGAGGGGGGTCCTGCCACCTTTGGGGATAGCAGGGGGGTGGGGGTGGTGGGAGGCCTCGGCGTGGGGGAGACCCCTATCAGTGCCAGGGAAGGAATTCCCAGGCACTGATAGTGCCTACCGCCATGGATTTTGTGGCGGTTCCAAACCACCCGAAATCCATGGCGGTATGCAGGGTCCTGATACTGCCGGCGGTCTGGGGACGGCCGCCGGGCTGGAGACCAAAGTCTCCAGTCCAGCGGTCGGAGTGGAGAAGTGGCGGATGACCATGTGGGTAACCGCCATTGTCATAATTCAATTTTTTCCGCCGGCCTGTTGGAGGTATTACTGCCACTTCTCCCCTGTCCGCCAGGGTCGTAATGAGGCCCTTAGTCTCTTAGGAGGCTGTGCCCATGGCTGTGGCACTGGCTGCATCTGATGAAGAGCTGACCCCCCCTGGTAAAACAATATACGCACCAGCACCCGTGCCAGGCCCTGGCTCCACCCTGCTGCTGCTCCTACATGGGCATCAATAAAAAATACAAAAGGACGTTTAGTAGGTGATTCCACAGGCCTCGTCTGCATCCTCTGTTTCAGCTTCTGACCGTCGGATCAACTGCAGACTGCTCCAGGAACCGCTGTAACTGCAACGAAGTATCCAGGAAGGCTCCTGTGACCTGCAATTTCAGCTCCAGCCAGCAACTCCAAAAGTTTCCGGGTTGTGCACACTCTGACGACTGCCTGTCTTCACCCTGCACCAGAAGAACCAAAAGAATCTCCAGTGGAGAGACGGAGTCACTTCCGTGCTTCAGCAGGCACCTCTCTGCGATGAAGTCCAGTACTCTGGGACTCCTCTCCTGTCGGAGACCGTGGTCCCTGGAACACAGGTGGTGGACCAAAGTGATCCTGACCGTCCAAAGGTCCAGGTGTCTCAATTTGGTGTAGGAAAGGGCTTGCCTTCCTGTGCCAGACAGTACCCCTGTGCATCACATCCTCTGCAGCTCCTTGGGCTTCTGTGAACTTATTCCAAAAGTTATTTGTGCGCAGCGTAGCCCAGGTCCCCTGCACTCTATCCTGCGATGCTCAGCTCCCTGAGTTGTCCTCCAGCGGCGTGGGATCCTTCTGCATAGTGCTGTGACAACCGCACTTTGCAACTCGTTTGTCCCCATGTCCTGGAACTCCTGTGGGTGCTGCCTGTTCTTCTGAGGGCTCTCTGAAGTGCTGAGAGCCCCCTCTGTCTCCTCAGTCCAAGTTGAGACCTCCAGGTCCCTCCTGGGTCCGGGCAGCTCCTCTTTGATGCAAAATGTGTTCTTGCATGAACCAAGGCTTGTTGGCAGTATCCAGTGCTGCAAACAGCCTGCATCCAACGACTCGATGTGGGACATCTCTTGCACCAAGCAGGAACCCGCAGCTATCTTCTTTGGTGCATTGCTGTTCTTCCAACCGGAGAATCCATTGTTGCACCTTCTTCCAGGTTGGCAGGGGCTCCTGTTCTTCCTGGACTCTTAATCGACTTCTGGACTTGGTCTCCTCTCTCCACAGGTCTTCAGATCCAGGAATCCATTGTTGGTTTCTTGCAGTCTTGCTTGGTTCTTGCATAATCCTTCACCATGACTTCTAGTGTGTTCTGAGGAAACTTGCTGTACTTTACGCCTGTTTTCCTGGGCTCTAGGGTGGGGTACTTTACTTACCTTTGGTGATTTCTTACACTACCAGCGTCCCACTATACACTACACCTGCCTAGGGGGGAATCTTACTTCCACATTCCACTATTTTAGTATATGGTTTGTGTTGCCCCTAGGCCCATTGCAACCTTTTGTGTTTTTCGCTGTTTGCACTATTATATGACTGTTTACTTACCTGATTTTGGTTACTAGTGTATATATTGTGTATAATTCTGACCTCCAGAAGGAGTATTGCCTCAAAGATTTGTTTGGCATTGTCTCATTAAAATAAAGTACCTTTATTTTTGGTAAAACTGACTATTGTCTTTTATTGTGTGTAAGGACTGTGTGACTATAGTGTTATTGCAAGAGCTTTACACGTCTCCTAGTTCAGCCTTGGCTGCACTGCTACAGATACCCCTAGAGAGCCTAAGCTGCTAGACACTGCCTACATTTCCCTAATAAGGGAAAACTTGACCTGGTATAAGGTGTAAGTACCTTAGGTACCCACTACAAACCAGGCCAGCCTCCTACAGTTGGGGGTAGCTGGAACCTTGGAGGAGGTAGATCCCAAGGGATGTCAGTTATTTGAGGAAAGCAGTGGAAGAGGTCTGCTAGAATAAAGATCCTACCTTTATGATCAATGAAAATGTGTGGATTTCTTACTACTTCATACAGTAGACGTCACAGTGGTCTCTGCTGTATGTTGCATTCTATTTGCCTCTCCTCATCTTTCCCTTGTCCGGGTACATGCCTGCCTCACTGCATCCCCTCAGCAGTTGGTACCTTGCCTCTTGTTAGAAACTGGGATTTTGGTTGTCAGAGGTATGCAGCCTGTTGAAGCAGTAACCCCAATCCTAGTCAGGATAAGTCACAAACACACCCTTAATCAACTTGTGGTCACCCCCTGGTAGCTTAGCACAGAGCAGTCAGGCTTAATTTAACTTAAGAGGCAATGTGTAAAGTATTTGTGCAACACTTCAAACAGTAAACAGTGTTAACACCACACAAAAAGATAGCGCACCTGGTTAGACCAATAGAGCTTAATTCAGTGAACAAAATGACAAAAATCCAATAAGTAAAACTTCACATATGCATTTTGAAGAATAAACTGTAATGTAGTGATTAGAAGCATAAAGGGCCAATCAAGGCTATCTGCTTGTGCTAGACAGGGTCAGATCTGAAAGTTCAGATCAACTGCGATGGAGCGCGGGTCTAATACAAGGTTCAGCCTTGGCCAGCTGCAACAGTAACTTGTTTGCATAGACGTTGAGGGAGATGAGAGGAGCAGGGGAGGCGATGAATAATCAATCAATCAATCATTAAATTGATAAAGCGCGCTATGTACCCGTTAGGGTTTCAAGGCGCTGAGGGGGCGGGGGGGCAGCTGCTATTGGTCAAAGAGCCAGGTCTTGAGGAGTCTCCTGAAGGTGAGGAGGTCCTGGGTCTGGCGCAGGGGAGTCGGGAGGGAGTTCCAGGTCTTGGCGGCGAGGTAGGAGAAGGATCTGCCGCCGGAGGTCTTGCGTTGGAATCGGGGAATGATGGCGAGGGAGAGGTTGCCAAAGCGGAGTTGGCGGGAGGGGACGTAGAAGTGGAGTCTGTTGTTCATCGATCCTTAGGATGTAGGCGAAGTGTCGGTTCCAAGCCACACAAAGTCAGGAATGCTTGAGAAATAGAGACAATCTACCATACAGTTGGCAAAGCGGTGTCCTCGATACTTTGCAGCAGCAGCAATGCATCAGTGTCAATGGAGATGCGCTGGATCTGAGCAGCGCAATGGCATCGATGCATTGATTTTCTCTGGAACAGCACTTTATACCCACTTCCAAGGACTCAGGCCTTGATTTGCCCCACTTGGCAGGGCAAGACTCACTGTTGGCAGTCTTGGTGCTGTAGCAGGTGAGTTTGAAATCTTTTATGTCCCTGAAACTTCAGAAAACAGGGGGCAAGCCAGCAAGCCCTCGGAGTCACTTTGGTTCTGGTTTGAAGGGATGCAAGTCCATACCTTCTCTCCCCTAGGCAAGGAGGGCAGCAGGTCAGGGGAGCAGGAGTCCAGCAGAGTAGCAGTCAAAAAAGTGACAGTCCTTTCAGAACAGCAGTACTCCTTCCTGGCAGAGTGTCCACATGTCCAGAAGTTTACTGAAGTGGTGGTGTCAGAGGTCCAGCACTTATTCCCATTTTGGCCTTTGAAGTGGGGGGGGGGGGGCTTCAAAGACAGGCCTTTGAAGTTTACATAGGTTCTGCCCTTCCTGCCCTGACTCTAGACTCACTATAGGGGGTTATGCAGCCCTTTGTGTGGGGACAGGACACAGCCTATTCAGGTGTCCCATCCTGCCCAGGATGTGGATGGCCCATCACTCATACGTAAGTTCCCTTTCTGTGTGGCTTTCTAGAGGGAATGCACAAGGCACAGCTATCACTCACCCCATACATTATTCAGAGACAGGCAGTAGGCACCAAAGCTAAAGTAACTAAATGCCAACTTTCTAAAAGTGCAATTTTCAGAGTTACAATTTAAAATCCAGCTTCCCCATAAGTTGTAATTTTAAATTGTGATACCAGAGACACCAAAGTTGAAAAACGTATATCTTCCACATTGTGAATTACATTTAGAGGATGTGATAAGGTAATTCCAATGTTAACCTATGAGAGGGATAGTCCTTGCAGTAGCGAGAAACACATTGAAGAGTTTTTCACTACCAAGACATGTAAAACTTAGAAGTACATGTCCAACATTTTAATTACACTGCAACCCAGCCTTGGTGCTTCCTGTGGCCTACCTTAGGGGTGACCTATAGGTATTATAAAGAAGGTTTGGGCCTGGTAAAGGGGTTATTTTGCCAGGTCGACATGGCAGTTTAAACTGCACACACAGGCTCTGCAATGGCAGGCCACGTGTTTCCTGGGCTACTTAAGTGGGTGGCACAATCATTGTTGCAGGCCCACTAGTAGCATTTAATTTTCAGGCCCTGGACTTTAGTAGAGACTCATAAGTAAATTAAATATGCCAAGTTGGTATATTCCAATCAAGCCATGTTTTATGGAATGAGCACAAGCACTTTAGCACTGGTTAGCAGTGGTAAAGTGCACAGAGTCCTGAGTCCAACAAAAACGAATTCAGTAAAAAGTGGAGGTTAAAAGGCAAATAGTTTGGGGGTGACCTGCAGAGAGGGCCATTTCCAATACCCCTCATAAATTGTCTGTTTCATTACCAGGAGTCAGATTGCAGTACTGTACGGGAGCCAAGAGTGGATGGTGATGCTGTCAATTAATTGAATACCACCATTAGTTCTTCCCCAAATAGTGGAGGACTGGGAAAGTCCAAGATGTGGGAGTAGAGTAAAGAGACACTGTGCTGGCAGGCATGCATGGGGGTCCAGCGGGCCAGTGTATATTCAACTGGTCTGTTCAGAAATAACTGCTTCTCTCCAACCAATATTTGAGGGAAAGCACTGTAGAACACACAAATCACTAGTAACCCACCGTCGATCAATGAGTGCACATACAGGCAGGTGTTGCTCGGGAATGTTCAGCCACCCGCTATCTGTCACAAAGTGCGTTTCATTTGTTCCCACACCCCTTATGAGCAAACAGATTATGAGAAAGCCAGAACCCAGTTAAGCTTCTGCTGCGTCCTTCTATTGCTCCCATGAAATTCTGCTCCTACCAGTTTTTCACTGTCTATGACACAGAGCAGCTGTTTTGAACACATCATTTTGATATGCTTATGGCAGAATACAAAATGGTGTGGGGTTAACTAAAAATTGTGAAGTAGAGGTACTCACTTTAATGCCTCAGTCAGATTCATTATTACTTCCCAAATGTAGCCAGAATCTTTATTTTTTTTTTAACTCTGAGGTGTCTGTCTCAGTCTGCAATATTCATCTAGCCTGATGAACAGCTCTCCTGTCCAAGGTTTGAAAATGTAAGCACTGTATAGTATTTAATTTCTCATTCTGCGCGCACTGAGAGTAAATTCTCAGTCAGATGACATAATTGTGAATCTACATGGTAGGTAAATAGGAACAAGAAAAATAAATTAACGAGTGAAGGAAGTTTCTTTATACTTTTTGAAAAATTATACAGGGCCTTGCCAACTGCCAAGTTCAAGTTATTTGCCTGTCTGTGAAATATAAGGCTTTTTGTTTTAGTTTTTGCAGAAAATATGGTGTACAATGCGCCGTTTGGACCATTTTTTTCCAAAACGTTCTTGGTAATTTTCTTCAGGTATCTCTTGGGTGAGTTGGAACCGCTCAACAGACAATGAATTATTGGAATGTTTTAATAATGCCCCTTCAGAATTGTCTGTATCACACCTAGGACTTGTTAGTCAACATCTTAGTTAATTTTGCAGAATAATTTTCAATTTTTCTATTTTTCGTTCATTTAGACAAACGTTTCTTGGGGAAAACTTCATTCGTGGTCTTGAGTTGAAGAAATGATTTCCAAGCCGGTGATTTCAATATTTCTCAGTCTCCCTTGACACGCACTCATTTTTGGCAATAAAACCTCGTGTGGGGGAGATTCATTAATCATAGTGTGCAGGTGACATTGTGTTTATGGTTCTGTGTCTTCAAAGACTTCTGGAAAAAATACGAAACGCTTCGGATCCTGATAAGCTTCGCTTATTTACAACCTTCTTCCTAGACTGATGCTAACCGCTTTGATCAAGAACATCTTGTTTTTCTTCTTGGCATTTTGGAGATATTTGTGTATGAAACAGTAAACAGCGCAAATGGCTCATAATACATCCCAACCCCCCCCCCACGGGACGTATAAAAAGAGCTTCTGGCAATAATAGGATCAATATCGCGTTCCCTTCCTTTAAAAAAGTAGAGTTGTTAGTTTTATTGGTGGGTCGAAGCCAGCATTGTTACCTAATTGGGCGCCCCTGCTGTTTTAGTGTGTCCTGATTTCCGCTCGAGGACAAGGATCATCCAAACATGTGCTTTTAATTAGAAAGAAGGCCTCCCTCGGTATGGCTTGGACCACATCACATGTCATGTCCTGACCCAGCCCCAGCTATCTTCTCATCATTGGCGAAAATACAGCAACTAAACAAAAGGAAATGGGATGTTTCTGTATTTCGTTTTCATCGTTTACCAATGTTTAGTGTCACTCAGCATCAGCTTTTCAGTGGCTGGCATGTTCTATATATGATTTCATTTTTTCCCCAATATGTATCTCTCTATCTATGTTTAATGTGAAGCTGTAGTTAAGAATTTAATAATATGTTACTTTACATATAAAAAAAAATAGAAATTCATTGGGGAAAAACAAAGCATAAAGCGAAGTTACATTTAGGTGAAAAGTTCGGTTAATACATACCATTTTAAACTACAAAAACAGCTGAAATTCACCAATTATAGTGATCTCAAGTAACAATTACGCATGCCCTAAAGTAACTTTAACCTGTGACCCCTCCCCCAAAATTTAAAAAGTGCTGCCCCACTCCTCCCGCGGGCTCTGGTCTACCTTGGGGTGTGTTAAAAAAAAAGGCAGGAAACCACCATTTAAAAAGAAATCAGCGCTGCAGGGGATCCTCCAGATCTGTGGTGCTGATTTTAAAAAAGTGCTGTTTTTCGCTCCTGGGGGCGGTGACCTCGATAACATGCCTAAGGGGGCAGAACCCCTGCTCTTCCTCTATGTGTTTTTTAACTTTTTTGTAGGACAGGGAACTGAATCCCCATGTCCTAAAATGACTGCTGCCTTCATTGATTATCTCAAGAATCAAGTTATGTTGGCTCCAGAAATACTCTACGGCCTGAAATATACAGTACAAAGGGGAATATTTACAAGAAAGTGGTGCATCTGTTCCAATGGCCTGAAATATACAAAGGGGAATATTTACAAGAAAGTGGTGCATCTGTTCCAATGCGCTACTTTTCCAAATTTTTGGCGCTAGTGCAGCAAAGCACAGGGAGGCCCATAGGCCAATACAGGAGCGTCACTTTCAAGCCTGCCTTGGTCAGGCGTTAAAAATAACGTAAAAAATGATGCAGTCAAATCTTGTAAATTTCATTGCCCCATTTTTTTGGGCCTCCCTGTGGGAGGACGCCCCCTTAAATACATTATGCCTGGCACAGGCATAATGTGGCGCTAGGGATTACAAAGTGGCACAATGCATGCACTGCGCCACTTTGTAAACATGGCACAGGGGAATGGCCTCCTAAACGCCTCCTTAGTGTAAAAAAAGATGACACTAGGGTGGCAATAGGGGCTTGTAAATATGTCTCAAAGTTTCCTAACATTCATTTTTTTTAAAAACTACTCAAACAATTTACACCAAGTCACACAAAGCATGCTTCCTGGACCAAGATCTAGCTTTCTGACAACATTTGTGTAAATCCATTCAGCAGTTTTTGTGTTATCCCTGTGAAATTCTGATATGCGAAAAAGAAATGGGGAAAATGTGTTTTGGGACCCCACTTTTTTCTAGGCATCCTAAACGGATACCCTTAAACTTTCCAGGAATGAGATGAGGTGGATTCGAGTTTTTTTTAAAGTTTGGTGAAGATTCATCAAAGTGCACCAAAAGATATAAACAAAACAAAACAAAAATACTTTCCCTATAGAAATGTGGTCCTAACTACAACTACCCAGTATATATGTATAAAGATATATACACACACACACATATTACCCAGTGGCAGGCGCCACTGAGTAGTTATAGTAAGGATCATTTTTCCATAGGAAATGCCTTTTATGTGTTGCTAATAATTTTTGCTCTGTTTGATGAAGCTCCACAAACCTTTCAAAAAAAGTGCTAATTTTTTACTAGTTTGTGCATGGAAAGATTTGGGTTAATCTCTCAAGTGGTGGCCGAGAAAAGGGGGGGACCAAAACACGTACTCCCCATTAATTTTTCCATAGAAAGTTTAGACACAACTGACTTACACCAAATTTGCAGAAAGCTATATCTTGGTCCAAAAGAGTATGTTTTGTGTTGTGGTGTAAATCTGTTCAGTAGCTGTGGAGAAATTAGGGTAAAAAAAAAACCTTGTATATATCACACCATGGAGGATCCACGGACCCAACAGATTTCCAGATGAGATGTGATTAGCTGCCACCACATCAACCAAAAAGCGGTGGCAGCCATCTTAGGATTCAAGACTCAGTTCTGAGCCCTAAAACAATGCAATAAAAGGTGGGGGGGCACAGTAGTGCACAGTAGGGACACCCCGAACCCCTAGGCCTGGTGGTGGGTCCACAGAGAGACCCCAATTGGGGCCAAAAACATTTCATTTCATTCATTTTGCCGTAAATTTGCTGAGGATCTGTGGATTTTAAATGGTGAATGTCTTTGGTTTTTAGTGTATATATATATATATATACAGTATATATATATATATATATATATATATATATATATATATATATATATATAGAGAGAGAGAGAGAGAGAGAGAGATAGATATAGACATGTGTGTGTGTATATAGACATATTTCTGTGTATTTATATATATATGCCTGTGCACTACTGGACCTGGCCCTTTTTGTAAGGATACTTCTAGACTCTTTGCTTTCTGTTGCTTAACCCATTTGTGTTGACATTACAACCCTGTTTTTTAAGACTTTTCTCCTGTTAACCAGATGCACAGTGCTTGTGCTAGCTCCCTAATATATGGTAAAAGTGGACTAGGTCTAATTGCCTCATTTAATTTACTTGTGAGTCCTTAGAAAATGGTTCTACTTGTACCCAATGCCTGTGAAATAAATGCTACTAGTAAGCAGCAGCACTCATTGTGCCACCCACCAAAGCAGTCTTTTAAAACATGCATTGGTCAGCCACTGCAAGCTGTAGTGAAGTTTTAAACTACCATTTCAACCTGGCAAAAGAAACCTTTTTCCTAGCCGGAACCTTCCTTTTTAATACTTAAACTGCTCTTCGCATTGATAATGACCATCTACGTCAACTGGCAATGCATGACCTGCACTTCACTCTATAGAAATGTCAGCTAGCGACAACCGCCAACGCTAGGATCGAGCGACAACTGAATTTTGGTGCTACAGCAATGACCGTCCGTGATCCTCACCCTGCTCTTCTAGCCAAAAGCCTTTTCCTTGTGGCCTCCTCTAATGAAAACAGAACTCTTAATGCCTGATTTTGGAAGGTAACTGTTAGAAATGGGGTTTTTAGTTGGCAGTCGGTTTGCACCCTGTCCGAGTAGGGACCCTCACTCTAGTCAGGATAAGGGAAATACTCAGCTGAGAAAACCACTGCTCACCCCCTTGGGAGCTGGTATGAGCAGTCAGGCTTAAATCAGAAGCAATGTGTAAAGCATTTGCACATAACACAAAGTAATACAGTAAAAACACTACAAAAGGACACCACACCAGTTGTGGAAAAATAGCCAATATTTATCTATGTAAAACAAGACCAAAATGAGAAAAACCCCACCTACAGTAATAAAGATATGAAGTTTGCAAGAATTAACTTAAAAGTACAGTCCCTTGAAGTCAAAAGCTCAGTCTGGAGCTATCACAGCATCGTGCACAACAAATCCAACAGTTCCGGCCTGCTGCAGTGTCGTGGGCTAGCTACAGTGTCAGGAAGACCCCCAAACAGTACCTTGGAAATGCAGGGCGTTGTGATCCTCGCAATGAGAACCAGAGTGCAGCATCACTGGTGTTGCAGGCGTCAGTTCCAAGAGTCGGTGCCGGGGTCCCTGAAGTCACAGGCATTGCAGATCGAACTCCGGGCTGATGACGAAGTCAGGAGTGCTGGCATTTATGGTGTCAGGGCTGTGGTGCTAAGCGGGATGATGCATCGTGCGGTGCCCACAAGTCACGGTGCAGGCAGCGGCTCGGTGATGACATCCTGTGGTGTCGGTGAGAACAGGGCTGCGTGTGAAGCAAGGTGGTGTGACATGCAGGGTCTCCAGGTCACGGTGCAGGCAGCGGCATCATTGCTGCTGATGCGTCGTCGTCGGTAGGCCCAAGGTGGCAGTACGATGAGGGGCAGGCTCTGTGGGGAGCCCACGGGTCGTGGTGCAGAAGAGGGTGTCTGTTGACGATGCTAGAGTCGATGGTGGCTGGCATCAGTGGACTATGGCTGTGGTACAGGATGGTGCTTCGTGCACCTCACGAGTGGTGTCCTCAGGCCACGGTGCAGGCAGCGGCGTCGATCTCAGCATAGAGCGGTGGCATCGGGGAAGAAGGTGATGCGGAGTGTGGGGCCCACAGGTCATGGTGTAAGCAGTGGCTCAGTGACAGCGTCAGGTGGCGGCGGCAGTGAGACCAGGGTTGCCTTGCAATGTGAGGCAAGTCACTGTGCAGGCAGCGGCGTCATTGATGGCGTGGTGGGGGTATTTCTTCTGTTTGCAGCACAGAACACACAGTTCCTAGTGTGTAAGCAGATGAAACCGAAGTGTTTGATATCCCTAAGACTTCCAACAAGAGGCAAGCTCTCCTTAAATCCCTTGGAGAAACTTCACAAGCAGGATACACAGCGGTCTTTGTCTTCTTTAAGGCATAGGCAGCAACTGCAGACCAACCCAGCAAAGCACACAGAGCGGGACAGTATTCCTACTCCAGATCTTCAGCTCTTCTCCTTGGCGAAGGTTCCTCTTCATCCAGAAGTGTTCTGAAAGTCTGGGGTTTTGGGTCCACTACTTACACCAGTTCTGGCCTTTGAAGTAGGCAAACTTCAAAGAAAAGTCTCTGTTGTTCATAAGATCCTGCCTTGCCCAAGCCGTGCCCCAGACACACTCCAAGGGCGGAGGCTTCAGTCGGCCCAGACGTGGATTCCACAGGCAGGTAGAGGCACAGAATGGTTAAGCAAAAAATACCTACTCTCTAAAAGTGGCATTTTCAAACAGTCTAAAAATCAACTCTACCAAAAGATGTATTTTTAAGTTGTGAGTTCAGAGACCCCAAACTCTGTGTCTCCATCTCCTCTCATAGGAACTGCACTAAAAAAAATTAAAGGCAGCCCCCTTGTTAAGCTATGGGAGAGATAGGCCTTAGAATAGTGAAAAACTAATTTGGCAGTATTTTACTATCAGGACATGTAAAACGCACCAGTACATGTCCTGCCTTTAAGTACACTGCACCCTGCTCATGGGGCTACCTTTGGCCCACCTTAGGGGTGCCTTAGATGTAGTAAAAGTGAAGGTTTGGGCCTTGCGAGTGGGTATGTCTGCCAGGTCGAATTGGCAGTGCCAGACTGCACACACAGATACTGCAGTGGCAGGTCTGAGACATGTTTACAGGGCTACTCGTGTGGTTGGTACAATCCGTGCTGCAGGCCCATTAGATTTGATTAACGGGCCCTGGGTATGCATAGTGCATTTTACTAGGGAATTTGCATAGGTAGCACTTGCACTTTAGCACTGATCAGCAGTGGTAAAGTCCAGCATACCATAAAAACAAGAGGTGAGAAGGCAAAATGACAGGGGAAGCACGCCAAAAGATTCCAGGTCTAACAGTAACTCTTCAGCAGGACTAGCCTGATCCATGTAGACGACCTGCGCTCAAGCATGGTCAGCCTGAACTTGTCACTTCACCCCAGTCTAACACGACCAGATGACTGCGAGCAGCTCTTTGTGCTATTAGACACTATTTTCCCTAAAACTTTAAAATGTAATATCTCCAGTTCTATTAATTGGAAATTTGTCATTCTGATATTTTATTTATTACAATTTACTTTATTGTTCAAAATTTGTGTTTTTTTTCTTGTGTTGTGTTTTCACTTTACAGCAATTTAGTGACTTTTGTGGTTTACCCTGACAAGGATTATGCTTGTTGCCTGAGTGAAGCTTCAACCCCCCCCCCAACCAATAACCCAATTTCTTAAAAGCAACCCCTCCAATTCTAAATCACTTTTTGTGCAGCCACAAAGTAGGTAATTTTTGTAATCCAATAACTCACGGAGCGGTGCATGTCTCTTTGCCAGCAAGGCACAATGTCTCTTTTTGCCACCAGGAAACCAATGCTTGTCAGAGCCCTCTTCCATTTCAAGGCCACCCATCTTTCCATTATGCCCAGTAGCACTACCTTTGGGTCGGGAGCAGTGAGAGTGCTCAGGATCTCAGTTAGAGACATGTATATCTTCTGTTGATATGAGCGAATTAGCGGGCACTCCCAATTTACATGATAAAAAGTACCTACAGGGTCACCACAGCGTGTAGCAATGGGGATTATCACACTATCCCAGTCTGGACTATAGTAGATCCTATGAAGATAGTTGAATTGGTTCATTCTAAAGTTGGAGGGGATGGGCATCTCATGGGCAGCCATCTTGGCCTCTTGCCATTTGTCATTGCCTAGCTCTCCCACATCCCACATCCAGGCCGCACAGGTTACTGCGGTGGTATTAAGGAGTTGTGATCTGTATTGAACACCCTTGCGACCCAACAGGTCCATTGCTAACTGTTAGAAATGGGGTATCAATTTGGCAGAGGTATATACCCTTGTCCAAGTAGGGAGCACAATCCTAGTCAGGGTAAGTCACAACACAATCGAAATTATCATGTGCCTACTCTCTGGTATCTTGGCACTGAGCAGTCAGGCTTAACTTACAAGGCAATATGTAAAGTATTTGTACAATAAATCTTACAGTAACATAGTGAAAACACCACATAAATACACTCCACAAGTGTAGAAAAATAGATAATGTTTATCTGAATAAATTAAGGTCAAAACAACAAGGATCCAATAAGTACAAGTTGGAATATCATTTTTAAAAAGGTTTAAAAGAGTCTCAATCCTTAAACAGTTGTCTCTTTGTTACACACAGTACCTGGGATGTGTCTAAAATAATGGCTCAAGGAGACTCCAGAGGAGGAGATGCGTGAAAAAAATGGGGTGTTGCATCAGATTTTCTGATGCAGCAGAGACGATGCGTCGTTTCCACACTGCAAGGGGTTTGTGTCGTTTTTCAGTGCGCTGTCTTGTTTCCTCACTGCAATGCGGGAATATTTTTATACCCAGTGATGATGTGTTGAAAATCCTTGATGCGCTGGAAGAAGGAGCAGGTGCAGCATCGATTTGGTAGGCAATACATAGAATTTTCCGTCACAAGGTAGGCGCTGCTTCAAATTTCCAGTCGGGAAGCCAGTGCTGCATTATTCCGGTTGGCTGTACGGCAATTTCGCAGCCCCAATGCAGGGTTTGCGTCGATTTCTGCCGGCTTTGCGTTGATTTTTGACGCACAAGGAGTTTCTTGAAGAGGTGAAGTTTTTGTTGGCCATGAGACTTCAGAAACAGGAGGCAAGCTGAATCCAAGCCCTTGGAGAGCACCTTTGGGGACGGCAGAGTACTTCCAGCCACGTCAGAGGCTAGAAGGGCAATAGCACAACAAAAGTCCTTTTCAGCAAAGCAGTCAAGATGAGTCCTTTGGGCAGCTGGGCAGCTCCTCTGACAGGGTGCAGGTGTAGGTCCAGAAGGGTCTGAGTTGGTGCGGTCAGAGACCAGGTTTATATACCCAAAAATGCCTTTGAAGTGGGGAAGACTTTAAAGAGTGGTTTTGAAGTGCACAAGTTCCCCTTTCAGCGAAGTCCTGTCTGCCAGGGTCCCAGTGGGGGGTATCAGTCCTATGTGTGAGGGCAGGCCACTGTGCTGGCCTTTGAAATGTCAGTGTCTGGCCCTCCACCCTTCCAGCCCAGGAAGACCCATCCAGTATACAGATGAATGCAGATGTGACGGAGTGTCCAGTGTTTGTGGTTGTCTGGGTGAAATGCACAGGAGAGCTGTTAGCCAGCACAGACCAGACATTGATTGGAGACAGTCTGTAAGGCATTGATGGTTTTAAGTAGAGCAATGCTCACTTTCTAAAAGTGTTATTCGTAAAATAGCAATATAAAATCCAAACTCACCAATAAGCAGGATTTTCTATTACCATTCTGGCCATACTAAATATGACCTGGTTACCCTTTTCAGATCAGTATTTACCACTCATAAATTTTTTGAGGGCAGTCCTAATGCTAGTCCATGAAAGGAGCAGGCCCCACAGTAGTGGAAAATTAATTTAGGAGTTTTTCACTACCAGGACATATAAAACATATATGTACATCTCCTGCCGTATACCTACATAGCGCCCTGCCCTATGGGTCACCTAGTGCCTACCCTAGTGGTGACTTATAAGAGAAAAAGGGGGAGTTTAAGGCTTGGCAAGTACTTTAAATGCCTAATCGAAGTGGCAGTGAAACTGCACACACAGGCCTTTCAATGGCAGGCCTGAGACGGGGTTAAGGGGCTACTTATGCGGGTGGCACAATGAGTGCTGCAGGCCCATTGGTAGCATTTAATTTAGAGGCCCTGGGCACATGTAGTGCATTTTACGAGAGACCTATAAGTAAATCAAATTTGTCAATTGGGGATGAACCAATGTTACCATGTTTAAGAGAGAGAGCATATGCACTTTAGCATTTGTTAGCAGTGGTAAAGTGTGCATAGTCCTAAAACCAGCAAAAACAGTGTCAGAAAAGTAGGGGAAGGCAGGCAAAAAGGCTGTCAGGTCGAACACTAACTTTGATTTGAGCCTCTTAAAGTTTCAGACTGCCCTCAATCATATTTGTATGCAGCGACAGCCTGACAGAGCTGCAGATATCTAAAAAAATGTGCCTTCTGGGGAAGCTCTTGCAAGATGTTTGAAGGATTTGATATGACATTGTACCCACACATCCCCCAACTGTGAAATAATGACAAGATCCCATGGTCTGAATCCCGCCAGCTGAGTCACTTATGCCAAACTAGATACGATCCATAACGGCGTCTGGTTAGTGCGTTTATTTAACCATTTGATTTTATGCCTTACACCAACAAAAAATACTAGCCTCATAATTTGCTTAAGTAAATGTGGTAGGGTCCCACCTTACAGCATGCATAGAGCCCTTAGGGCCATATTTCTACTTTTAGACGCAAAACTGCGCTAACGCAGTTTTGCGCCAAAAAAATTAGCGCCGGCTAACGCCATTCTGAAGCGCCATGCGGGCGCCGTATTTATTCAATGACGTTAGCCGGCGTTAGCCGCCGGCGCTGTCTGGTGTGCGTTAAAAAAAACGACGTACACCAGGCAGCGCCGGCGTAGGGGGAAAATGGCATATGGGCGTCCACAAATGGTGCAAGTCAGGCTGAGGCAAAAAAATCGCCACAACCCGATTTGCGCCATTTTTTTACGACGCCCATCCCCCCATTGAAATGACTCCTGTCTTAGCAAAGACAGGAGTCATGCCCCCTTGCCCAATGGCCATGCCCAGGGGACTTCTGTCCCCTGAGCATGGTCATTGGGCATAGTGGCATGTAGGGGGGCACAAATCAGGCCCCCCTATGCCACAAAAAAAAATTAAAAAAAATACTTACCTGGACTTACCTTAATATCCCTGGGGTGGGTCCCTCCATCCTTGGGTGTCCTCCTGGGGTGGGCAAGGGTGGCAGGGGGTGTCCCTGGGGGCAGGGGAGGGCACCTCTGGGCTCATTCTGAGCCCACAGGTCCCTTAACGCCTGCCCTGACCCAGGCGCTAAAATCCGGCGCTAATGCGGGTTTTTTAGACCCGCCCACTCCCGGGCGTCATTTTTGCCCGGGAGTATAAATACGACGCATATGCATCGGAGTCATTTTTTAAGACGGGAACGCCTACCTTGCATATCATTAACGCAAGGAAGGTGTTCACGCAAAAAAATGACGCTAACTCCATGAACTTTGGTGCTAGATGCGTCTAACGCCAAAGTATAAATATGGAGTTAGTTTTGCGTCGAATTTGCGTCGAAAAAAACGATGCAAATTCGGCGCAAACGGAGTATAAATATGCCCCTTAGTTTTTCAAGGGTGTCTACCTCGAGCTGTAAGGAGAAGTTAGGCCTGTCCCTCAACAGCCAGTCTTCAGTCTGTACCATTTGTGCCGTCCAGTGTTAGAGCCTGAGGTCAAGGACTCCCAGACCACCTTCATATGTGGAAAGTGTACATGTTTGGTGGGATACTCTAAAGAGTGTACCTGTCTACAAGAATTTTGTGACAGAAGACTGCAGTTCTGAAAAGAAGGTGGGGGTTGCATGAAAGGGTAGTTCTGCAACATATAAAGAAAGCACCATCCTCCCCATCAATGAAATGATAAAAAAGAGCATGCTGAAAAATCTTTATGTGTGCATTACATTATAGGGGCCATATCAAGGTCCTAGGTTCCTTGCTGATCTCGCACTGTGGACATGCCTAGGTATGGAAAATGGTAATCAGCTGTTTTGTGGTGGGCATAAATGGGTCACCGTGGCAGAGCACCAAGTAGTTGCACATATGTGCACTTGCCCCAATTTATAATCAGCCTTACATATCACTGTATACCTGCACCATCTGCATCAGTCGGAGAAGTGAACTTTGAAGGTGCTGAATAAAGAGCAGGGCATTGTCTGGTAATAGGGACATCCTGTCCTCTATCCCATATGGCCATTGAAATTCTTCAATCTGTGCATCCCTCCTGATCCGTTCTGCCAAGAGCTGTATGGCCAGGACAAAAAGGAGAGGGAAGATGGCGTAACCTTTACAGGTGCCTCCTTCAGTGGAAAATGGGGTTTGTAGCACCTCCTTTACTCTAACCTGCACCTTTGGGACATCCTCTAGGACAAGGACATGAGCAAGGAACTGATGACCAATGTTCATTTGCCAAAGTGCTTGGACCTAAAAGGTCCACTGCACCATATCGAAGGCCGTCTTGTAGTCTACTAGGGCAATGATCCAGAGCAACATAGGTCAGTTGCTCTGCCCTTTACCAACTGGACACAGCATAGATATTACCTGGTACTCCAATCTGGAAAAAAGCCATTCTGGTCTTTCTATGCAAATGTTTTTATCTCACTGACTAACCTGGAGGGAACACATTTATCTAGGAGTTCAATCTCCACATTAAGTAAGTTGATGGGCTGATACAAAGCACACTCATCTGGCGGTTTGTTTGGTTTTAGAATAACGGTAATCATCAATCCTGGGAAATCTTCCAGAAGTTTAGCTGACCACCCAATCTCTTCAAAGAGATCCAAGAGATGCTGTGAAAGAAATTAGGAGAATGCTTTATAAAGTTTTATTGGGAAGCCATTGGGTTCGGGGGTTATACCGGAGGGTGAGCCTGTTATGGCGGCTTGAATCCCTTTCAGAAAGAGTGGCAAGTCTAAGTCCTCATGCTCCTGTTGTGAGAACGCCCATACAATTAAGTTATTCATGAAGGGGTAGAGCAGCTCCAATCAGGGAGGTGGGGCTCTTCTTCTATGCAACTCTCAGTAAGAGTTGGCAAAAACCACCCTGATCACCAAGAACTCTGTGACCCTGTGTCCTTTTGCATTATGGATTGTGGGGATAATTCTGACATTGTTAAACCTCTCGGCTAACCAGCAAATGACCTTGCTCGCCTTGTTACCCAGTTGATAAATCTTCATTGGGACATTGACCAAGCCATTTTGGCTATGTCCATAAGTTTCTGATTGTGGCCCTCATTATGACCCTGGAGGTCGGTGATAAAGTGGCGGTAATTTCGCCAACAGGCTGGTGGTAACTACCGCCAAATTATGACCAGGGCAGTGATATCACCGAAAGACAGCCAATGTAGCACACCGACCGCCAGGGTGGAAACAACAGGCACCACGGCGGTAGCCGCCTACAGCCAGGCGCAAGACAAAGTACCGCCCACCATATTCTGACACACTATTCCGCCACCTTTTCCGGGGCAGTACCAACGCCATCAAAAGCCACAGGACTCACCTTTGGAGACACAGGGAAGAACCACACCGCCATGGAACCAGAACAGCAAGTCTTTCCGATGATCTTCTACGTTATGCTCCACACGAACACCAATGCCGGCGAAGACGACAACGCTGAGTACATCCACCTAGCACACAAAGGAGGGGGGCAGGAAAACAACAGTGACACACACATGCACAACACACACCCCATACACACACACCATACACACAATCAGCTGCACAAGAAAACAATTTATCCCTGAAAATAGGCTGAATAATGCAAGGACAACAGGAATTGACTAAAGTGAGTGTAATAAGATCAACAGCAAAAATAATACGTCGATGTGGCAATGCAACAGATATGCACAAATTTACAAAAAAGGGACACTGCCAGGCCACAGTTCACAAGTGCCACATGGCCATAGGGCAAAGACCAAGGCCCCACTCGACCCCTGCACCAATATGGAGAGAACACTGCAGGGGCATCAGTTGGCAAATAGGCAGGCACCTCGGGGGGGTGGGCACCTCAACCGGATGCGAAAAGACGACCACTGGTTCTGGAGGGGGCAACATGCCCTGTGCTTGGGCCTGGGGAGCGATGGGCCACAGTCTCTGGAGTGGGTGACTTGCCCACTGGCTCTAGAGGGGGCAACATGCCCTGCGCTTTTTGTCCTGGGGAGTGCAAGGCCACAGTCTCTCGAGTGGGTGACTTGCCCACTGGTTCTGGAGGGGGCAACATGCCCTGTGCTTGGTCCTGGGGAGTGATGGACCACAGTCTCTGGAGTGGCGACTTGCCCACTGGTTCTGGAGGGGGCAACATGCCCTGTTCTTGGTCCTGGCGAGTGATGGGCCACAGCCTCTGGAGTGGGTGACTTGCCCACTGGTTCTGGAGGGGGCAACATGCCTTGTGCTTGTCCTGGGGAGTGAAGGGCCACAGTCTCTGGAGTGGGTGACTTTACCCCTGGTTCTGGTGGTGGCAGGCCGCACTGCAGCCCATGGAGGCTGGATCGTGTGGTGTCCACCGGCTGTGACTGCTGCACTGTGGTGGTGGTAGTGGGAGGCTCCTGCTCAGCTCCTGCACCCTCTGATGGCTGCACTGTGGTGGTTGTGGGGGGCTCCTGTTCAGCCCCTGCACCCACCGATGGCTGCACTGTGGCGGTGGTCGTGGAAGGCTCCTGCTCAGCCCCTGCACCCTCCACATGGCTGCACTGTGATGGTGTTGGTTATGGGAGGCTCATGCTCAGCCCCTGCAGTCACTGATGGCTGCACAACCACGGCTGCCGCTGCGGGCTCTGTGACAGCTGCTGGTGCAGGCTCCTTCTCCTTCTTGCTGGCTGGTGCAGGTTCCTTCCCCTGCTTGTTGGCTGGTGCAAGCTCCTTCCCCTTCTTACTGGCTGGTGCAGGCTCTTTCCCCTTCAGTATTTGTGGCCTGGAATCCTTTCCACCATGAATGGGTGCTGATGAAACTGGGCCAGTGGACTGTTTGGCTGAGGTGCTTGGCTGGGTCCTTGATACCCTGGCCATACGTGCAGGACAGGAGGGAGGTGTAGAGAAGAAGTCAATCTGAGGAAGGAAAAGCTTTTTAGGGACATTGGTGTGGGAAGAGGGAGAAGTAATGGGGGTGGAGAATGAAGGAGTGGTTGTTTGTCTGCTGGATTTCGGTGCAGGTTCATGGGTTGTATGCTGTTGTGAGGTGGATGGCTGTTGGGTGTCTGAGTGCTTGCGTTTGTGTAGTTGGGGGGGACAGACACAGTGGGAGAGGACACAGTGGACGTGTGCATGGATGTTGTGGAGGTGTCTGCTAGTGAGGTGTGTGTTCTGTTTGGTGTGGTGATGATGCTGGTAGTGGATGATGATGATGTTGTGCATGCAGGTATGAGTGTGGACGTAACTGGGAGGGAGGTGGGAGGAGGAGGGGGAGACAGTGGAAATAGTGGATGTTGTCATGTCTGTAATGGTATGTGCTTGTGTTTGCCTGTGAAACTCTTCGGTGTTGTCCTGTGTGCATGCTCATCTGGTTGTGTGCTTGGTATGGGATGGGTTTGAGGAGAATGGGACTGGGAAGTGGTAGTTGGAGGGGGCATGGTTAAAACAGGTACAATGGCTGCCATCAGAGAGGAGGCCAGAGCCTGGATCGATCTCTGTTGGGCCGCCAATCCACTGTGAATGCCCACCAGGAATGCATTAGATTGCTGCATCTGGGTTGGCATTCAAAATGGTTGATTGCCCTACAGAGATGGATCTCAGGAGGTCAATAGCCTCCACACTCAGGGCAGCAGGGCTCACTGGGGCAGGGCCTGAGGTTCCTGGGGCGAAGGAGATACCCATCCTCCTGGTTGAGCGGACACAGGCAACTCACTGAGGGGCTGCTGGGAGGGCCGTGCTGGTACAAGGGTGGTGCCTGTACCTGTAGCTGGGGTAGTCACAGAGGTGTCCACCACTACCAGAGAGCTCCCATTGGAGGAGGAATCAGAGTCTGTATTGTCCCCTCCAGTCTCCGCCGTGGTGCTCCCCTCACCCTCCATCCCACTGGTGCCCTCAGCGTCGGTGGACACTGCCTCCTGGGTCCTGTGGGATGCAGCTCCCTACGTCGCCGATGCCTCTGCTTGCCCGCCAGGTGATGCTAATGCACATAAGGGCAGGATGACAAAACAAGAAAGAGGGGGAGAGAGATAAAGGATACACTGGGTCAATGACTGCACCAACACCACCATTGGTGTACACAGCACCCTCACACACAGGGGACAGGCCTACGCACTATGCATTGCACTCCTGACAACTGGTTCTTTCCAAGTGACAGTGGGCATTGCAGCAGGAATGTCACAGCCAATGTTCTCAATAGTGCTGACAAGAGTGTTGTCGGCCCTGATAAAACACATGTGCAGCTACATTGCATTTCCCCAGGTTGAGGATTTGGCCACTGTGAAGACGGGGTTTTATGCAATGGAATATATCCCAAATATAATAGGGGCGATTGACGGAACACATTTTGCATTTGTCCCACTCTCCCCCGCCAGAATGAACAGGTGTTCAGGAATCGTAAGAGTTTCCACACTATGAATGTGCAGATGGTTTTCTTGGCGGGCCAGTATGTCTCCCATGTCAATGCTAAGTATCGTGGGTTGGTGCATGATGCCTTTTTCCTGAGGAATAGCAGCATCCCAAATGTGATGTCCCAACTACAGAGGCACAGAGTGTGGCTGATACTGGGTTCCCCCCAGTATATGCTGGTGTATGCCTATGGTGTTGCCCATATGGGATAGTGTGTGGCTAACTGTTGTCCCTCAGTATTTGCAGGTGACTCTGGTTACCCAAACCTGTCATGACTGCTGACCCCTGTGAGGAATGCCAGGACAAAGGCAGAAGAATGTTATAATGAGGCACATGGGCGAACCAGAAGGATCATTGAAAGGACCTTTGGCCTCCCAAAGGGCAGGTTCCGGTGCCTCCATCTAACAGGTGGATCCCTGTGCTACTCACCCAAAAAGGTCTGCCAGATAGTGGTGGTATGCTGCATGTTGCACAACCTGGCCCTCAGATGGCATGTCCCTTTTCTGCAGGAGGAGGAGACTGGAGATGCCCCTGTGGCAGCAGTGGACCCTGTGGACTGTACCTCACAGGAGTATAGGGGAGTATAGTCACACTACTAATGGCCCACCAAATCCCTTCTAGCATCCCTTCTTTTCTGCAGGAGGAGGAGTCTGGAGATGCCCCTGTGGCAGCAGTGGACCCTGTGGACAATGAGGATGAGGGGGCAAAGGATGAGAATGTGGACAACAAAACATCTATAATCCGTCAGTATTTCCAATGACACACAGGTGAGACAGTGCGACTTTACATTTCAATGGCTTTGGTTCTATTCTGTCTGGCATTGGCATACTGGTATTTCCTACTTCAATGCCTTCTTACTGTTACCTCTGGCCATTCATTTTGCAGATGATGGTGATTTGACAAATACCCGTGGTGTGATCACAACAGCCAGCTACAGGTCATTGATTGTATGCTCATTCTATGTACAGTTCATTGCAATGGTTGTACCTGGTTCAATCAATACATATTTGACATACATGACATACTCAAAATAGATTTGTATTCAAGGGTGTTTACTATAGTGCTAATATATAGAGGGGGAAGTGCAATGGGATGGTGTGATGATGGAGGAAAGTCAAGGGTATTGTTCCAGTCTGTTTGTAGCACAGGCGCATTGTCCAAGGGGACATGGGAAGGGGAGCAATGGCAGTTCAAGGTGGACAGGGTGACTGAGAGGGACACAATGGGGACAATCAGGAGAGCCTCATTTCCTGTGGGGGTCTTGGTACGTGTCTTCTGTCTGGATTGCAGGGAATGTTTGTGGGGTGGTTTACCTTCTGCAGGGAGAGGGGTTCTGGTGGCCTGTGAGTCCTGTGGCAGGGCCTCCTGGCCACTAGCGGCAGTGGAAGTGAAAGGCTGTTCGGATGACTGGCTAGTGGCAGGAGCCCGCTGGTGTGACACTGCCTCCCTCATAATGTTGGCCTTGTCTGCCAGCACCCCTGCTATGGTGATCAGGGTGTTTGACGGGCTGCAAGTCCTCCCTGATCCCCTGATACTGTCCCTCCTGCAGCCTCCGGTTCTCCTGCACATTGTCTAGGATCTGGCCCATCGTGTCCTGGGAACATTGGTAGGCTCCCAGGATCTCTGAGAGCGCCTTTTTGAGAGTCGGTTCCCTGGTCCTGTCCTCCCCCTGGCCCACAGCAGTCCTCCCAGTGTCCCTGTTGGCCTGTGACTCTTTTCCCTGAACGGTGTGCCCACTGACACTGACCCCGGGTCCCTGATTGTCTTGTGTGCGAGGTGTGGCCTGGGGTCCCGGTACAGGTGGGCACATTGCTGATTGACGTGTCCTGGGACAAAGGTGTGGGGACGCTGGGTGGGTGCTGTGGTGTTGTTTCCTGATGGGGGAAGCTCTGTGGTGGTCTGTGACTGGGCTTGGGTAACCGGCTGTCCAGTGGTCCCTGATGGGCCAGGTAGATCGTCCAGATCCTGAAGACCAGAGTTACTGTCATCACTTTGGGCCTCTTCAGTTGGGGGACTGGATAGTGCTGGCACCTCCTCTCCAGTGACATTGGTTGGGGTACCTGTGGGTATGTAAATGATGTGTTACGGTTATTATGTATGACATACTGTACATCCCTGGCTTCCCGTCTATGGTTGGTGTTGCCCTGCCAGCTTTTACTTGAGTATGTTGGTGTATGGTGGGATTGTTAGTTCTTTATGCTGTGCATGCTTTAGTGATGAGTGTCCATGCAGGGCTGTGAGGGGTGTTCATGCATTGTGACAGCATGCAGGGCTTGGTATTGGGATTAGAGAGATGTTATAGTGGAGTGTGTGGGATGGAGGGGAGTGATGGGAGTGAGGGTGAGGGTATGTGATGGCATGGGTAGGGGGGGTGATAATAGTAGAAAGTTGACTTACCAGAGTCCAGTCCTACTCTGACTCCGGCAAGGCCCTCAGGATGCAGTACTACCAAGCCTTTCTCCTCCCATGCTGTGAGTTGTGGGGGAGGAGGTGGAAGTCTACCACCAGTCCTCTGTGTACCAAGCTGGCGTCTTGCTGCTATGGTACGTACCTTCCCCCTTAGATCGTTCCACCTCTTCCTGATATCATCCCTTGTTCTGGGCTGCTGTCCCACAGCGTTGACCCTGTCTACAATTCTCTGCCATAGCTCCATCTTCCTGGCCATTGATATTTGCTGCACCTGTGCTCCAAATAGCTGTGGCTCTACCCTGATGATTTCCTCTACCATGACCCTTAACTCCTCCTCAGTGAAACGGGGATGCCTTTGTGGTGCCATGGGTGTTATGTGATGTGTGTTGGTGAGGGTGTTTTCGGTTATGTGTTGGGGTGTGTGAAGTGGGGTGCGTGAGGGATATATGGGTGTATGTGGTGTGTGTTTGTAGTTGTGTCAGTGGTCTTGGTGTCAGTCTCGTGCCAATGATTTGTATTCGTTAGGGGCTGTGGGTACTGTGGGTGTGTGTTTTATAGTGGTGTGGGTGTGTGGGTGTGGTGTGTGCATGTGTGTCAGGTGTGCGTTGTTTGAATTGTCCAATGTGGTGTTGTTTTGTCTGTTGGTGTCCATTGTGAGCCCGGATGTATGTACCGCCAATGGTTTACTGCCGTTGAATGTCGCCGTGGTGGTTTGTGGGTCATAATGTGGTGGGCATTGTTCTGTTGGCGTAATGGTGTGGGTTTTGATACCGCCAGTTTATCACTTACCTTTGGTCTGGCAGATTTGTGTCTGTGACTGAATTCTGTCGGATTGGCGTGTGTGTGTGTCATAATATGGTGAACGGATATCTGTTGCTGCCGCGGTAAGCTGGCGGCCGTCAGCGTGGTGGTAAGCGGGATTTACCGCCAGGGTCATAATGAGGGCCTTAGTGTTTAATGGAGCAGTTGCAGCTCACTTCGCCCTTCCTCTATTTGCTAAGACAGAGCGCTTTGCAGACCGTATTTAAATTGTTTCTCCCATGGTACCATGCATGCTAGACATCACCAAGCCCAATTGAGGTTGCCCATTTATCCAGGGCTATCAATTTGTTTTCCGTATGGGGTGTCTATATCAAGGGTCTTGTTCGGTATAGCATTAAAGTTTCCTCCCACCACCAGCATACCTATTGTAGAGTGGAGTAGGGTGGCGAAGACTGCCTGCAATGTCTTACTAACCGGGATGGGGAGTATAGTCACACTACTAATGGCCTACCAAATCCCTTCTAGCATACCTTCTATTACTATAAACTTATCTAGATCATCCATATGGACCTTGAAGACCAACAAAAGGAAGCCCCCGCAGGAGCTTTCGGTAAACCTTGAATGGTACACCCTGGTATACCTGTATCTCCACAAGAAACCACACCTGGTGGCTAGTAGATGTATAACATGTAAAAGAAAGACCTCCTGTGTATGCCTTTTGATGTACAACATGACAGCCATTCAATCTTGTCCAGAAGTCCATAAACATTCCATGTCTTTATTTTAAAATGCTCCTGGGCATTGCATGTGGTTTGCAGCAGTAAGGGATCTCAACATCAGTGTCTTGGACATGGTTCCCTTTGTTGCCTCACTGAACCTAAGGAAACTCAGAACAACTATCCCCCAACAGCCCCACCTTGTACTTCCTAATTAGAATCATCTGTCATGTAGCTTGAAATAACTCCCAAACTGTAAACAGGAGAGACGCTGAGCACCTTTCTCCTGCCTAGCCTCAATCTAACAGGAAAGCACCAGTTACAAGTGGATAATGTGCCATCCATTTGTTGATTGAACTCCTTTGTTCATTGGTGCTTAGTATCCTGACTACCATTTCAGCACTTGGCCCTTCAATGCAGCCTTTGATTTGGGTTGGCTGGCCAGTTCCCAGTTCTATGTTGCAATTGCTGGTGGCGTTGGTGATTTTTGTGTTTAATTTCTTGCATTGCTCTTAATCTCTCCTCATCCTCTCTTCATTTTAGGCCCCTCCCAGATGGCAGCGGGCATGATCTTCCACCAATTTCTACACCTGATTTGGGTGGTAAAACACAAAGGTTTTCAATTGATGAATGATCTTCAGATTGGCAGGGTATGAGTTTTTAAAGGGAAATGTTTCAGTTACTCCAGGGATCTGAGCACATGAATTGCACATTATAGGCACATGGGTTATACAGCTGTCATGTTGGGTCTTATGGACCCACAGTACGCTTGAACCTCTGCATCTCAAGTCACAGCTCCCAGAACTCCTCACAATGGTCCTCATCCAGTGCCACAGACTAACTGCAACCCCGATTCGGATCGGTGAGGGAAGTGGTATGATATTTGGAATGGTTGTGTAACCTCACCATGTAACACACTCACAATACCTTCTAGGGTCCTGCCAGGCTTGTTTGTGAAAACCTTAGCTTAGCCCTAGGTAATGCGATTTCGTGCAGCCAGGCTTAAACAAAGGAACAAATGCAAAGTAATGAGAAGTACCACAGCAATTGAATAAGAAAGTCACATAACAGAAAGAAATCCAACACCAATTTATAAAAATAGATCTAATTTTTATGAATGTTTAGACATCAAAATGAAATGAACAAAATCCATCAGAGAGTTCTGAAGATACACATTTTTAAGTAAAACATAAATCACTGCTTTTCATTCAAATGTAGGCAGACACCTACAAAAAATGCGGTTAGCGGAGACTTGGTGAAACACTTATAAAGTTTATTCGGGTATTCCTGCCTGCTTTGGGCAACCAACTGTGGCAAGGGGCAGGTCTTGTATACTATTTGTCAGACAGTGACCTTGTCACCAAAGCAGTGTGCAGTCCAGTTCCAAGCTCTCTGAGTGAACCGCCGTGGACTTCAATGCAGTGGTCCTGATGCAAGGCTTATAGGATGCTGAAGATGATGTGCTGTAGGATGATGAGGGTGCTGGGAACTTCCTGGGGCTACTCCTCAGTCCACGGTATTGGTGGGACAACTTTGGTTACAGGGGTTGATGTCTTTTGAAGTTCTGGTGGGGCAGTGGCAGTCAAGGGATTGTGGCTACTGACTTGCCAAGGCGGGCTTCTTCAGTTTTTGTGGCCCTTGGCCCATAACAGGAAGTCAGCCAACTGACTCTAAGAGTTCACCTCTTTCGTCTAGGGTTTTGGGATAACTTTTACTCACGCATGGCACTACAGGTACAGTTCTCTTTTTGCTATCCCAGAAGCAGCAGCTGCAGTCCAGTCTTTGGTGCAGCCTCTCTTTGACAGGTCTAGGGTACAGAAGAGCAGTCCTTCAGTCCTCTCTCCGGTGCAGACATGATCTGAGATATAGGTGCCAGAGGTGCCATATTTATGCCCAGAAAGTGCCCTCGGAGATGCAGCGGTTACTAGCCAATTAGCTACTAGGTCCCTTCCTGCCTGATGATGACTTTCTGAGATGTGTGGCATTTAGCTATCCCAAAATACAATATTTTACCCACTCCCAATATGGCAGGACCCCTCTCTTAGTGAGTGGCAATTGAAAGCCTACGCTAAAGGTGTGGCTCCCTGAGGGCAACATGCCCACTGGAAATCCGGTTTGTCAACTGTTTTCCCCTCTCCACCTGTCTTCTAGGACAAAAGAGCAGCCCTTCTACTGTGTCCACCATTTGCCCTTCAAAGGTGGCTTCCCCTATGAATCTCGCCTTTTGAGTTCACACCTTGTGTGACTTCCTGCCAGGGAGAGGTGACACCTCTTCCAATGGCAGGCCTCCATTGCTACCTTTCCTTGGAGTCATTCACACTTCTCCCCAGAAGGACAGAAGGCTGTCTTGTGGCCAGCATCTGCAAATGGCCACTGGAAAACTTGGGTGACAGAGTAGCAAACTTTCTAACGTTTTGTGTTACTTAAAAGTTAAATTAAATTTTACTTGGCCATCAAGTCTGGTTTATTGTAATGATTATGTTGATACCATGAAGTACCAACTTTAGTAGTCCAGTCAGGGGTTAGCACAGCTGAATTGTCAGCGTGTAACCCTGTACTCGCCCAAGGGGCTGCTACCCTTTCACAATATACACGTATAGAAAACTACACGTCTCCCCTTAAGCACTACTTCAGGTACTGTGTGGAGTCTCCACTCTTAATCAAATTATTGAATAATATTTTAATTTCATTACATCCATCTTAATAACCAAAATGTTCCAGTTTTTATGAATCATTAATTGTATTAGTGTTTTGTTTAGTTTCCCCACTATGACGAAATTAAACACTAATAAAAATGAATGAGTTTCCTATTCGTGGGTAGAGGGATTGACTTTGCATCATCCATGAGTGGAGGGTGATACCACAAGCACACTAACCAGTGGAATTTTGAATAAAAATGTATACATTGGAGTACATTGAACTGATGAATGAGTAGGTTTTCTTCTAATTGTGACTTCTAGCCTTTCCACAGCAAAAAACCATAGCAAAACCACAGCAAAAATGACAATTTTGGTTTTTGCTGTTAGGAAATCTAAAAATATATGTTCTACTTTTTAATATACAGCACCCTGAAGTAGGATCCGAATGGCAGCTGTAGGGGTGACCTGTATATATTCAAAAGGAAAGCCAGGACTTTGTAATTAGCTTAAATGGCATAGTTGGGCTATCAGTTTAAAACTGCCCTACCAGTCTGCAGTGACAGGCTAGGAGACATGCTTCACTTTATGTTTAAAATTGGGGCCAGATTTATTCAAAAGTGGTGCAGGGGGTTGCTGCTGCAAATATAGCAGCACCGCACTATGCCACTTTTGAAACGCTGGGATGCGTCATATTAGAGGAAACTCTGCGTATCCCAGTGCGCTGTTGCTGAAGTAAGCTGCCTGTACCAACGCAGGCATCCTTACACCATAGTTCAAGGGTGTCTGCATTGAGGGGATAGATTTTATATAAACAATCTGTAATGGCAATTTGGCACTTCCATGTGTGCTGCATCCTTGTAACTAGGCATAGTGGTTAGTGCCACCGGAGCGTCATGAAAGGTGATTCTCCAGTGGCGCTGGGGCTCTTAAATCTGCCCCTGGGTCACTAGTTTGCAGCGGTATGCACCTTGTCCAAGTAGGGACCACAATCCTAGTCAGGTTAAGTAAAAGTACTCGACTTAAATGAACCTGTGCTAATCCTCTGGTAGCTTGACACAGAGCAGGCTGGCTTAACTTGGAAGTATTTGTGCACCACACACCCAATATTCACACGAGGTACACCATAAAAGACTCCACACAAATGTAGAAAAATAAAGCTTGTTTATCTGCATAAATCACTTTGTAGGATTAAGTAAAGCAAGGCTGATAAATGATATTGGGACTGACGAGATGGTGCTGGGGGCTCCTTGGCGTGAGGGTGTGTTGCCTCCACAGATTTCGGTAATGTCCAGGGTGTGCTCATCTTGGAGAGCTGCTGAGTGTGAGGTTCATGTGCGTGGTCACCAGCAAAGCAGGTGGAACTGTGAGGCAAAGGTTGGTGACACTAGGGGGGAAATCACTGCTACTGCCACGGGCCTCGGGGAATGAGCGAACAGCAAAGCGTACAAAGTTGCTCTGGATCTTTGATGAAATCAGGAGTCCAAGTTCAGCAAAGCCGCTCAAGGTTGTTGATCAAAGCGAGTGCCCAGGTTTAGCAAAGTCACTCAGGGTGATTGATGTGAGAGGGCAGCAGAATCCAGAAAACTGCTTGGATTGGTTGAAGAAAGTGGGCTGTGAAGTTCACTAAGGATGCTCAGGGTTTTTGAAGAAAGCAGCCGATGAAATTTAGCAAAGCCGCTAAGGGTTATTGTAGAAAGCTGGTGGAGAACTTTATCAGAGTTGCTCAGGGTGATTGTAGAAAGAGGGGGACAAAGACCAACAAAGCTACTCAGGATGACTGATGAAAATAAGCAGCAAAGTTTAGAAGAGCTGCTCAGGGTGATTAAAGAACACAAGCAACGAAGTTTAGCAGAGCCACTCAGAGTCACTCTAGAAATGGTGGATGAGTCCTGGGCTACCGGGCAGAGATTAGCAGGCAGCAGGGCAGTCCAGCAGGGCAAAGCAGCAGTTCCTTGGAACAGTCAATCCTGGCAGAGTGGCAATCCTGGCACACAGCAGTCTTCAATCCAGCAGCTGTTCCTTGAGTCCAGAAGTGTACTGATTTGAGTGGGTCAGGGGCCCAGTACTTATACTAGAAAGTGCCTTTGATGTGGGGGATGACTACAAAGAATTTCTGTGAAGTGCACAGGACCCACTTTCAGGTCAGCCCCGGCTCCAGACTATCAGTGGGAGGTAATCAGATCCTTTGTGTGGACCCCAGTCACTACCCTGTAAGGTGTAAGTGTGAGCCCTTCCCACCCACCGCCTCAGGAAGGCCCATCAGTGTGCAGATGACTGCAGATGCAGCTCACCATCCTATGTTGCTGGTGTCTTGAGGATATGCACATGTGTAGCTGTCACCCAGCCCAGGTCAGACCTGTATTGGAGATAGGCTGTGGCACACAGGGCAGTGAGTGCAGAGAAATGTCCACTTTCTAAAAGTGGCATTTCTAAAATAGTAACAATAAATCTGACTTCCCAATATAGAGGCTTCATTAGTAACATTCCAATGGTACTAAACATGATCGAGCTACTCCTCTCAAATCAGTAATTACAGCTTAAAAGTATTTTAAGGAATTTTCAATGCTGACCCATGAGAGGGGCAGGCATCATAGTACTAAGAAATTACTTTGGGAGTTTTTCATTACCAGGACATCAAAAAATTTGAAAGTACATGTCCTGACTTTTGCATACATGGCACCCTTATGGTTGACTTCTTTGTAAGAAAAGGGGAGTTTTGAGCTTGAGCTTTAGATGCCAAGTCGGGTGGCAGTGAGACTGCACACACACGCTGTGCAATGGCAGGCCTGAGACATGTTTACAGAGCTACTTAAGTGGGTGACAAAATTTGTGCTGCAGACCCACTAGTAGCATTTAATTTACAGGCCCTGGGTACATGGTATACCACTTTGAAGGGACTTTAATGTAAATTAAATACATTAATTTATGGATTCACCAATATTACCATGTTTAGGGGAGAAGCAAGTGCACATTAGCACTGGCTAGCAGTTGTAAAGTGCTCAGAGTCCAAAGGCCAACAAGAAGACACAGCAACAAAACAGGAAGTAAAGCCAAAAAGTTTGGGGTAAGACCACTCTAAGGATGCCAGGTCTTACACTTGATCACACCCAGGGTGGCACAATAAGTGCTGCAGCCCCTGAAGGACACCTTAACTTACAGGCCCTCTGTATCCCTGGTACCACATTCAATGGAATTACAAGTAAGTTAACTTATGCCAATCAAACATTAAGCCGATCAAACATACACTTTTAGGGGTTAGAGCACTAGCACTAAAGCCCGGTTAGCAGGCCTCAGTGCAGTCTTAGAGTTGAAAAACCATCAGCATCATTCCAAAACTTTCAGCATGTAAAAAGAGGCATTTTCTTACCTGAAAGGAAATGTCTCTTTTTACATGATGAAAGATTTGCAGTGATGGCATGGAAGCATTAAAGAGTGGCATCCATCATCTTGCACTGCCAACCATGCCCCGGCTTGATATTTTCACTACCAAGCCCAGAATTGGTAATAGAGGGCATCTGGAAGTCCCTCAGTGCACGGGTGGCCTGGAGCCTAGTTAAAGAAGGCTGTCACTCTCTCTTGACTGGTATCTTTCATGAAGCTGTGGCAGAGCTTGGCAATTCAGATCCTGCACACACAGGAGGTCAAATGGTATCAGAATGTGTATAAACTAGAAACGGTAAAACACAGAGTTGTTAGTGTTCCTTTGCCCAAAAGCAGGCCCTTGTTTGATTCAAAATGGCTGCTTCAATTGTAGGACATCTGAATGGTCTCCTTCCTCTTTGTCATGCAGGTCCAAGGAACAGGGTATCCTGATGACTTTAGCTAAGTAGGGGAAAAAAGGTGATTTTTGAAGGTACAACTGTCTAAAGAGGACATGGTGCACAAATATCTGCGAGTAGAGTCCGACTCACTGCCTTAAGGCTGCTCTTGCTTAAGAGAACTATGAATTATGATGTTTTCTGCCAATCTTTATAAAAAACACAAGTGATCTGACTATTTTCATGTATTTATAGTTAACAAACTTGGGGCCAGATTTACTAACCCTTTGCACTGTCACAAAGGGACACAAGATCACGCAAAGAGGCATAAAGCAACACATTGGCATTTGCTTTCCAGTTCAAAATGTACTTTTGCTGAAAAGGCATTCTTTTTTCAGTGCACAAAGAGCTTTACATTGTTTTGGACACTTTGCATCAAGGGAGCATTACAGAGAAGGTACAGTGCAAACCTCCATAATGTTTTTTTACATTGTCGGGTCTACTAAGATAGCCAGGCTGGCTTTGAGTCAATCAATCAGTCAGGGAATTTGTAAAGTGCACTACTTACCCATGAGGGTCTCAAGACACTGGGGATGGGGGCTGCTACTGCTCAAACAGCCATGTCTTGAGATGTCTCCCGAAGGTAAGGAGGTGCTTGGTCTGACATAGGTGTGTGGGAATCTTGGTAGCGAGGTGCGAGAATGATCTGCCGCCTGTGGTTGGTCTGCGGATGCGTGGGATGGTGGCGAGGGCAAGGTCGGCAGAGCAAAGCTGTTGGGTCGGGGTGTAGAAGGAGAGCCACCTGTTCAGGTATTCTGGTCAGGTGTTGTGCAGTGCGTTGTGAGCGTGGGTGAGGAGTTTGAAGGTGATTCTCTTGTTGACGGGGAGCCAATGCAGGTCTCTCAGGTGGGCTGTAATGTGGCATTGGCGGGGGTTGTCCAGTATGAGGCATGCAGAGGCATTCTGGATGCGTTGCATTCTTTTCTGGAGTTTGGCCATGGTTCCTGCATAGAGGGCATTGCCGTAGTCCAGTTTGCTGCTTATGAGGGCTTGGGTGACTGTTCTTCTGGTTTCAGTGGGAATCCATTTGTAGATCTTCTGAAGCATGCAGAGGGTGTTGAAGCAGGATGAGGATATGGCGTTGACTTGCTGGGTCATAGATAGTGAAGAGTCCAGGATGAATCCCAGGTGGCGTGCGTGGTCAGTGGGTGTCGGTGCGGTTCCCAGTGTGGCAGGCTACCAGGACTCGCCCCATGTGGAGGGGGTAGAGCTGAAGATGAGGACCTCAGTCTTGTCAGAATTCAGGTTCAAGCAGCTGTTCTTCATCCATTCGGCGATGGCCTTCATTCCTTCGTGGAAGTTGGTCTTGGCAGTGTCCTTGGTGAGGGAGAGGATAAGCTGGGTGTCTTCAGCATATGAGATAATGTTGAGGTTGTGAGATTGGGAGATATTAGAGAGCGGAGCCATGTAGATGTTGAAGAGGGTCGGGCTGAGGGACGTACATTGGGTTACGCCGCAGGTGATTTTGGTGGCTTCAGAGCGGAATGGAGGGAGGCGGACTCTCTGAGTTCTGCCAGTGAGAAAGGAGGTGACCCAGTCTAGGGCTCTGTCGAGGATTCTTGCGTTGCTGAGGTGTGTGCATAGGGTGTGGAGGCAGACAGTGTCGAACACGGCTGAGAGGTCCAGGACGATGAGGGCTGCGGTTACACCTTTGTCCAGAATGGTTCTCATGTTGTCGGTGGCGGAACTGAGGGCAGTTTCAGTGCTGTGGTTGCTGCGGAATCCGGATTGGGATGGATCCAGAGTGTTGTTCTCCTCGAGGAAACGGATCAGTTGTTTGTTGACAATTTACTCTAAGAATTTTGCCGGGAAGGGAAGCAGGGAGATGGGCTGGAAGTTCTTGAGGTCCTTTGGGCCCGCCTTAGGTTTCTTGAGGAGGGCGTTGATCTCAGCATGTTTCAAGCTCTCCAGGAAGGTGACGGACTCGAAGGAACTGTTGATGATCTTCTGGAGCTGGGTTGCGATGATAGAGCTTGCTTTATTGAAGATGTGGTGAGGGCAGGGGTCGGATGGTGAGCCGGAGTGGATGGTGTTCATGATTTCGACGGTTCCAGGAGAGCAGGAGGCTGGTGGGTGGTGAGTCTGTGGTGTTGGTGGTTGACGGGGTGGGGTCAGAGTACTGAAACTATCATGTATGTCGGAGATCTTGCAGTTGAAGATGGTGGCTAGGGTGCCGCAGAGGTCTCATGATGGAAGAAGGTCATTGACGTTAGAGCCGGGGTTGGAGAGCTCCTTCACGATGTTGAAGAGCTCTTTGTGGCTGTGTGCATTGTTCTCGATGCGTTCTTTGAAGGCGGTTCTCTTGGTGATTCAGATGAGTTGGTGGTGTCTGCGGATGGTGTTCTTGGAGGCTGTGAGTCAAAAACTAAGGCCTCCTTCAAGCAGACGCTAACAAGGAGAATTGTTTGATTTCTCAAAATAACCTATGCGTTTGCATGTGTGCCAAAGTGCACAGCACTCCTGTGCATGGGATCCTTGTATGTTTGTCTAGACTAAGAAACTTGTACTGGAATGATCTGCTTTCAGTACAAATCATGTGCTTGACAGCACACACTGGGCCCCATTCACAAAGGTAAACATACACTTTTATCTAGGTTTAAATTTTTTTCCTATTCACAAAGGTATTT
This sequence comes from Pleurodeles waltl, assembly GCF_031143425.1. Taxonomy (NCBI): domain Eukaryota; kingdom Metazoa; phylum Chordata; class Amphibia; order Caudata; family Salamandridae; genus Pleurodeles; species Pleurodeles waltl. Next base: position 31,693,228 of record NC_090439.1, read on the forward strand.
TACGAGTAGTATCTTTAGGACTGCAGAGTCTCTCCTAAGGAGATAGGACTGTTGTATCTCTTTTATGTGCAGGCTCTGCCACGAGTGCACAGATTCCACAGTTGTGAAGATACTACTCATAAAATACCTTTGTGAATAGGAAAATAAAGTAAACTTAAATAAAAGTGTAAGCTTACCTTTGTGAATCAGGCCCTTTGACCTCTGAGAGGCTGTCCATCACTCATAACAACCTTTAAGAGCACGAGCGCAACAGGAGACAGCAGGAACAGGCAAAAATACACCAAGCTGGCACTGTTGGCCTTGACATATACAGGCTGTGGTTCTTGGTAAATTGTGAACATTCACACCAAAGCACAATGATGTCCACACCCTGTGAATTACTACTTGCCGTAACATAACGATTGTAATGATTTTAACAACTGAAAAATCCAACCTATTTTGGCCACAGAATGTTGGCAAGTATGTTGCTGCACAAGGACGCTGGCTTTTGCTGTTATACATTTGGGGGGCTTGAATATGCTGGTGTAAACAGCTGTAGTTACTGACTATTAAAAGCACATATGCACTTATGACAGCATTTGTGACAGCACATATAGAACCCCATTACATGTAAAGAGGTACTTCTAAGATGTGTATACTGTTAACAGTATAGCAGAATTGATCTTAGAAAGTGAACACACTCATGTTAGCACTGCTGCTGACAAGTGCAGACACTGTGCCATTTAATGCAGGAGCAGTACCAACTAGTGGTATTATTACTCTCCATTAAAAGTACTGCATCTTTGATTCCAAACCCAGATATTGTCCCATTAAAATAGTAACATACCTTGCAATTGCAGGCAGAGATCAATTGTACGTGCAGGAGCTTTGCATGAGAAGGCCATACTATTAAAGAAGTATAGCATCACTGTTGACATGCAAGTACCGGCTCATTAGATGTCAGCATAGTCATCAGGAAGCAGGACATTGCTGAGAAAACAAGTCCTTGAGGAAGTAAAGCACATAGGGGCAAAGAGTATGGCGTCTGTGCTAAATAAGCTCAAGAGATGCTATGGTTAGAGAAAAGAGGAGAGTGTTCAGTGCTGACTGGAGAGCTCAATAAGTGTAGGATCCAAGCTCTGGTGTGTACTTTAAAAGCACCCACATCCACTCACAAAACACTCACCTACAATGTAGAAGCAGTCACAATAACAAATAGCCGGACCACATATTCTGGTAAATTCCAATTAATTTGCCTGATAAATACAGGCAGGTCAAACCAGCAGATTTTTATCACCAGTGCTGGAATTGGGAAACAAAATAATCTAGGAACTCGTAAATTTGAGGTCAAGGTGTGGAAGAGGAAAAGGGGTAGATTCATGAGTGGCAAGCTTGGAAAGCAGAGTCAAGCAGTGAACCTAAACATGCATTTAAAAATAATCTTCTGCAAAGAAATTGGCAACAAAGAGGACTGTGACAACAAATCTGTTCTAGATTACTGAATTGGTCATAAAGATGCTGTATCTAACAGCGTTAAAACGCTTGATATAGCAGAAGTTTTAGTATTGTCCTCATGTCACAGTGATCATTTATGAGTGACATTTTTTGCATTATGCTAATCAAAGTACTAGCAGATTGATTGTAAAGTGTTGCACTGAAAAGTCATATTAGTGTGCATTCACTCTAGACTAGGTATGAAAATGCATGTGATATAAGGATTATATTTCATGTTTCATGTTTAAAGTATTAGGCCCTCATTACAACCCCTGCGGACGGCGGTATATTGGAGAAAAGTACTGCCAACAGGCTGGTGGTACTTTTCCCTAAAATATGACATTGGCGGTTTGGCTTAAGTCCCCAACCAGGCGGCCGGCACTAGCCCGCCTGCAGGTTTACGACCCTGCCTACCGCCATGGTTTTTGTGGCTTTCTTACCGCCATGAAAACTATGGCGGTAGACACTATCAGTGACAGGGAATCCCTTCCCTGTCACTGATAGGGGTCTTCCCCGCCCCCCTCCATTTCCCCCTCCTCAGGTTTCCCCCTCACCCCCTCCCACTCCAGACCCACCCCCAACATACACGCACCTTCACGCACCATCATACACACTCATACACACACTCATACCCACATGCACCCACGCATGCATACATCCATTCACTCACACATCCAAACACACTGACATACATACAAGCACGCACGCATTCACACAACACAACATACATGCACTCACACAACCGCACATGCACACACATTCAACACACACCCGGATTCACGCACGCACAAACATACACACACACACCCCATACACACACACAACACCCCCCACTCCCTCCCCTGTCGGAGCACCCAACTTACCTGATTTCAGCGGGTCCTCCGGCAGGAGACGGGATGGGGCGCTGCTGCCAGCAGCAGCATCCGCCAGCAAAACACCACCAGGTTATATCATGTGTCATGATGCGGTCTGCGGCGGTCTACTGGCGTGGTGCTGCTGCTGGAAGCAACGCCGCCATCCGCCGCCATGGCCACAGCCCGAATTCTGCTATCCTTCTGGTGGAATTCCGGCTATGGTCACAATATGGAGGACGGCTGGTAGCCACGGCGACGGTCTTTTGGCGGTCATCGCCTTGGCGGTAGGCGGTTTTTACTGCCAATGTTATAATGAGGGCCTTAATCTGTTAATATGTTATGTTTTCAAGTACAAACTAATAGTCTGCATTAAAGATATTAGGGGGTATATTTATAATGCCCTAGCGCCACCTTGCGCCACATTAATGTAATTATTTTTTACATTAATGTGGCCCAACGGGGCTGAAATCCCCACACCGTATTTCCACGCATGCATTGCGCCACTCTGTAAACTTTTGGGCTACATTATGCCTGCGCTAGGCATAATGTATGCAAAGGGGGTGTTCCCCAATTAGGAGAGCTGGAAAAATGGCATAAGGAAATCTATGAGATGAGCAGGCATTAAAAAAGGGCTTTCATTCTTGTAATGGGGCCCTATGTACTCTGCAGGAGTAGCACCAATATTTTGGTGCTACTCCTGCAGTGTACATCCATAGCGTCATGAGAAATGACAATATTGCCCCCTACCCTGCGCCGTAGTGCACCATATTTTAAACATGATGCACATGTGGTGGCGGTAGGGGGGTGCTAAGGGGTGCAGGGAAAGTGGCGCTGCACTTGGTGTAGCGCCACTTTCAATAAATCTGCCCCTAGAGTTTTGATGAAAAGTGTTTTAAATGTATATGCAAAAGTACAGAAATATAGATCTGCGCCATATTCATAGAACTGTATTAACAGAGTTATTTTCATTTAAAGTCACTGTAACATGAATGCTAATAGAAGTTTATCAAGGTTGAAATTATAACTTGAGTGTTAAATGTTGTATTTGCATGATTTGTAATGTTTTCATTCACTTACATTAGCCTAAGTGAGGCCTGTTAGGCCCCGTATTTGTGACTGTGCAGAAATTATCAAGTCATCTTGCTAACAGGAACCTTTCTTTCAGATTTAGTTCTCATGAGGATGCTAGCTTGGTAATAGATGTCTATTGTTATTCACTTGTGAGATTGATAGTTGTACTTGAGCGAGGAACATTCAGGACTGTCGACTGGCAACATATACAATTGTTGGAATCTTGCATGGAAGAGTACAGATGGACATCATTCCAATGACAAACCTGAGAAGTCTTGCAAATGTTGCAGACTGAGTCGCATGATCAATTTCTGTTGGATCTTACGCTTTCAGCATCTTGTGGAGAGAGACACTGAAGAATCATCTTGCCCTATGAACTTTAATATACAGTTCCCCAGCTAGATTTCAGTCAGAGCCCCAAAGAAGAAGAAGCTGATTCTGCATTTCCCTTGCAGAACCTTTTTGCCATTCTTTGCTGCATGCCGAATCCCTTGGACTCTGAGAGGTATAATCCTCTCTGCCCTTGCCCCTTTGAAATGTTTTGTTGAGACTTAAAGATTTTTCCCCTGACCACAAGAAGAAGACTCTTAATCGAGCTTCTGAAATGCTGACACCTTCCAATTTTACTCACTTTTTGCCCACTTTAATTAGCGACCTAATGTCCAAGATTTCATTTTTCCAAATTCATTTTGCTCTTTTTGTCCTTTGCCCGCATGTGTGCCGCCCAGCACATGTTAATCCCTGATAGGCTAATCTGTAGGATTTTCTCTTGCCCAAACTAGTTGAACCTAGATGATTTAAATTGTCTTAATGCTTATTAGAACTGAGCAACACTTGTTTTCTGTTCATCAAGTTATTTTGTTGATGTCCTGTGTGGTATTTGTTGAGTGTTTAGTTCTAGTAATGTTAGTTCACCTGAACCTGTTTCGGCGCTGTGGTCAACCCTTGGTGATTCTTTATCTTTATAACTTTGTCTTGAGGTTTATCTACAAGACTTCGAGTCTACGTTTTCAATAAAATCCCTTAACTTTTTTGCCGACTGGAGTTTTCGTTGTGTGGCCTCACTGGTCATACTGTATAATTGAATAGGCTTGAATTGAAGTTTCACGTCTTGTTCTCGACACCCTTATGCTGGGTCCAAAGATTCATTGACCTCGTCAAGCATTGATTCCTGTGAAGGAAGAAATGCATTATTAAATCTGGAAGCAGAGATTTGATTTGCCCCAACAGGGGGAGAACAATTTAAGCATTGTATTAGGGAGACAGGACTGGTCTATTGCAATTGCCCACTCCAAATTTTGTCCACCCCAAATTCCATCCCACGTTTTTTTCCGAAGAACGATGAAGTTTCAACGTTGTTCCTGAAAGACAGATGTGTGAGTAATAATAGGGTTTTGCACTTGCATTGCTTTTGGCCTGAAGATTGCATTAAGGTGTGATGTTGTGAAGTGTTTTGCAGAGTTGTCACACTCGTGTGATTGTGGTGTTTTTTGCAAAAAAATGTCAGTGATTGTTTTTGTTGATTCATCCATCGTGGCCTAAGATACCGGGATAACGCACAATTGTAGAAGACACTTTGTTAATTTATTGTCTGTAGTGAGATATTGCTTGTGAGGCCCCATTAAGAGTACCAATAGTTTTCCTTGAATGACTGTGAGTTTGGTTGGCATTAAGTGAAACCTGAGTGCACATGAAGTATCTGTATCAACCGCATAATGCAGGTCAAGTTTCACTCGTGTAATTGTAAAAGCTATAGTCAGAAAGTGTATCTCTGTACTACTTTGAAGTGTTTGTCGCCCTTTCCTGTAGTGAGCAGAGAGGTTGTTGGTTTTTGCTTCCAATATTTTTGCATTAGGTGTGTGTGTGAGCGTTGTGTGAGAGACAATTGCAAAGCAAATGTGTTGCTGAAAAAAGTGAGTGTGATGTCATCATGTGCCATGCTTGTATAGGTCGGTTGGTGTGAAGCTGCGCTAGTCTTGGTGGACAATGCTGCGTTGCTATTAACTGAGAACATTGAGAGAAAAGGAAAGTGGGATTGAAGTTACTTTCTGATTCGAACAAAAAGTTATTGTGACTTATTGAATTTGATTGAAAATGAAGTTCCTTAAAGCGTTAAAAGTACATTAAAAGGATTACTGAGAAAGAAGGTGTATTAGCATTTCCCCATTATGGAACTTTTAATTTAAGGATTCTAGACAACATGAGGCGAGTGGTGTTTGAGATAACACCACCTCCGAGACCTGCACAATTTGAAGCGCTTAACATTTGGGAACACATAGCAAGACAGAAAATAAAGTACTGAAAACATTAAAGAAAATTGCCGAAGAGCAGAAAGCCTGGAGAGCAGACATAAATGAAGAAACTAGATTGTATCAAGCTATTTCTAGTGAAGATGGAGAAAGTACTAAACCTAAGACTATGAGAAAGACAGGGAGAACTGCACAGACCACAGACACTGAAGAATAAAAAAGTAGTGATATACGAGAGCAATTTGGAAGATGAGTTTATGATTCAGACCTTGTTAAATCGTCTGCCTCCGTACTATTTAGTTGAGATAGGAGCAAGAAGTGAAGCTGTACAAAATGTAACCCCGAATGTGCCTACTGCTCCAGTTGCACAAACGCCAAGGCAGAGTACCAGGTACATCTACAAATTCAGTGACACAGTTTCCTGAAGTGAATCAACCTGTTCAGAGGTCTAGTACAGTTCAGCCTGTACCGAGGCCTATTGTGAAACAGATTGTACCAAATTTTAATGTGAACTAGATGTTGAAGTCACCTTATGTGAATCCGCCTCCGCCAAATTTTGTCCTGAATCAATCTTCACCGATGTTTAGTCCAAATCAGTCAATGTCAAACAGGATAAACTTTCATTACTGATTTGTTAGGACAGTATGGGAATGAAAATTCTTCAGAATCAGGCCCATCACAGGGGTGCAAATGGATTGACAGTCTGGTGACTATGGGTCCAGTTGTTCCTTTGTATGTCCCTAGTGCATCTGGAAGCATTGCACATTCATTAAGGGGCATATTTATACTCCGTTTGCGCCAAATTTGCGTCGTTTTTTTTTACGCAAATTCGGCGCAAAACTAATGCCATATTTATACTTTGGCGTTAGACGCGTCTAGCGCCAAAGTATGATGAAAGAGCGTCATTTTTTTGCGTGAACGTCTTCCTTGCGTTAATGAGATGCAAGGTAGGCGTTCCCGTCCAAAAAAATGACTGCGACACAAATGCGTCGTAATTATACTCCCGGGCAAAAATCACGCCCGGGAGTGGGCGGGGCAAAAAACCCCGCATTTGCGCCTCTTTTTAACGCCTGGGTCAGGGCAGGCGTTAAGGGACCTGTGGGCTCAAAATGAGCCCACAGCTGCCCTCCCATGCCCCCAGGGACCCCCCCTGCCACCCTTGCCCACCCCAGGAGGACACCCAAGGATGGAGGGACCCATCCCAGGGACATTCAGGTAAGTTCAGGTAAGTATACATTTTTTTTTTTTTTTATTATTTTTATTTGGCATAGGGGGGCCTGATTTGTGCCCCCCTACATGCCTCAATGCCCAATGACCATGCCCAGTGGACATAAGTCCCCTGGGCATGGCCATTGGGCAAGGGGGCATGACTCCTGTCTTTACTAAGACAGGAGTCATGTAAATGGCGTCTGGGCGTCGTTAAAAATGGCGCAAATCGGGTGGAGGCGATTTTTTTCGTCAACCTGACTTGCACCATTTTAAGACACCCTAACGCCATTTTCCCCAACGCCGGCGCTGCCTGGTGTACGTGGTTTTTTTCCACGCACACCAGGCAGCGCCGGTCTGCTAGCGCCGGCTAACGCCATTCAATAAATACAGCGCCCGCATGGCGCTTCAGAATGGCGTTAGCCGGCGCTAAACTTTTTGACGCTAAAGTGCGTTAGCGCAGTTTAGCATCAAAAAGTATAAATACGGGCCTAAATGTCCTGAATGTCACTGATACACCAGTTCCATCCAATGGGATGTCTCCACATGGTGTGCAGGGATCAGTATATTCTAGCAACTCAGAGACGGAGATGGCGGGTTCTCCGTTAACCACTATGCAGATTTCAGATCCGACCCCAATGACAAGTCAAACAGGATTTACCCCTGATGCATGGTTTCCTCAGAGATCCTCACCTTATTTTGTGCACAACCAGAACAGATCCCGAATGCAAGTTGCAGTACCCCACAAGGAAGGATGTCTGTTAACACCCCAGAAACTATGTCTGTTTTTAATACCCCAAATAGGTAGACTGTGGGTTCTTCAAGAGCAGACCGGTTATAGAACTATCCATGTGCTTGAGAGGTTTTATTGCACAGCAGCTAAATCACTGGCTAAATAATTCCTGAAGGTGCGACAGGTATAACAAATTGTAATGCGAGAGCAGAAGAGACTCCAGAGAGAGATAGATCATTGAATGCATCCAGATTGAGATTGGAATTAAATGAAATTATGTTAGGAATGTTAGACACAGGCCAATTAGAAACATACACAGAAGACGAACTATGGTTCATGTGAAAGACATTACTCAATGTGCAGGACAGGCTTATGGGAGATAAGCTGAATAAGCTGAGATATATGATGTGGATTTAGAGAAATCAAAGCCCGTAAAGAGAAGTTACAGATTGGAGTTCAGCACAAAAGGCCTAGGCAACATGAAAACCTCTTGAATTAAATTGAAGATTAAGGAATTAATCACATACATTCAGAAATGGGTAGCTAAAGACAAGTGAGAAGGTAGACGGGTGAAGAAAAGAAATGAGAAGAAGGCCAAATCAGATGTGCCTCCGGCAGGAGTAAATCAAGCTGAGGTCAATGCAGAAATGCTGCCCATGACAGAAATATCAGGTGGAAGTTATGTTCATGTGCCTTGGAGTAGGAGTGATGTTTTATCTTTCACAAATGATTACCTGAGCTTGAGAGAGAAACCAAAGGAATGGTACAAGCAGACTGGAAGGTTTGTGAAACTTTCAAAATGCCTGTGGGAAGATATGAATACATTATTTGACTTTGTGTTTCCGAGTGATTTGTGGACTGAATGTAAAGTCAATGTCCATTGGTCAGACAGAGAACCCCCAAGAAACTCAGTAACAGGTGTGCCGTTGGAAAGTTGATGAAAAGGTATTACAAAGTAATTGAGTTCTTGAAAAACAAGGACCCATATTTAAAAGAAAATGATGGAGCGCGACACTGCGCCAAAATTGGCAGCGCTATGCTCTGTCATTTTCACAACTCAGGGATGCACCCGATTTAATTCAATACGGTGCACCCTTGTTTTGTCCTCTCCGCTGGTTCTAAATTAAGCTGCCCAGTGCCAACTCAGGCATTCTTGCCCCATTGTGCAAGGATGTCTGCGTTGAGGGGTTTGATTGTTTATGTGTGGGAAGGTGTCCCTTCCTGCACCTAAACAATCACTAATGGCAATTTGGCACTTCTGTGCAGCACACACAGAAGTGCCAAAGTGTCATTTTGAAATGATTGTTTATGTGCAGGAAGGGACACCTTTCTCGCACATAAACAATCATGTCTGGCACTTTGCTCTTTCCATGTATGCTTCAGAATGCAGCACACATAGAAAAAGAAAAAAAACGAGGAGGACTAAAAATATTCCTCCTTGTTGCGCCTTGCTAACACCACCCATGGGGTGGCGTTAGACTTTGGCGCTGCCTCAGGTTTACGAAATCTCGTAAATCTGAGGCAGTGTCAAAATGCAATGGATGTTGCTGTGCCACGCCCACAGCAACACCCATTCCATGCCCCTTCCACGCAAAGGGCTGTGTCTGAAGGGGCCATATTTACAAGGTGGCGTTAAGCCACAAAAAGTGACTTAACACTACCTTGTAAATACGACGCAGGGCATAGCAACACCGGAGCGTCACTAAAAGGTTACGCTTGGGGCTCTTTAATATGCCCCAAGGTGTTTCCAAAAGATATTGATCGGCAGAGGATTGATAAGACAACACAGAAATCAAAAGTGACTATTCATGCCTATTATGTAAGATTGTTGCAGGCTTTTAAATATTTCAGTGGTACAGAAACAATAGAAGCCAAAGATATGGGTCATTTTGAGTTTAGATTTGTGCGAGGCTTGAAACGAGACATAAGTGAGATGATTCAGCAACATCTAATTTGTTGTCAGAACAAACCGGTTAATGAGACCCTGCGTTACACAAAGTACTCCAGTGATAAATTTGAACTGAATTAGAAAATGTTGACAGAAAATCATGATCATGCAATTGAAAGTTGCACAGAAAGCTAGTCAAAGCCCACATATGATGGTAAGCCCTGGTGGTATGCAAGAAGTGCAACAACAGGGAACTAATTTTATTCAACCTAGAGGTAAAGGATGTGGTGTTCAGGCAGATCCAACTGGCGGAGTTGTTGATGTCCAAACTTTGAAAAGGACAAATCCATGTCATGCGTGCAGAAATTTGGACAATTGGAGAAGGGAGTGTCTCCTTAATAATGTGAATAATCAGGTACAGAATACTGGAGTTCCTCAAGGTCAAGGCAGTAATCAGGTTGAAATGCTGAAGGTTCAAAGACCCTGAATGCAGAATGTAAATGTGCCACAAGGACAGCAGATACAGATACCACAAGCCCCGATGGCTCAACAGCAAATGATTGTTCCCCAACAGAATTTTAATCAAAATGCAAGTGCAAATGTGAACCAGTTAGCATCATACTTTCCCTTAATGGATCTGTGCGATGAGGAATTTTCAGGAATTCTCCAGGTTGATGGCTCAGATGATGAGGATTGCCTATTAGATGCATCCTTAGAAGTGGATCAACGTGGTCCCTATAGAAATGCTGATGTAATGGGTCATCATGTGTCATTTTCGTTTGATACTGGAGTTACACAATCCACTGTCAAAGCAGTAGAAGTACTGAGGAGCATATTTACATGCACCTAGCACCACCGGAGCATCACTTTTTGTGATGCTCCGGAGGTGCTGTGCACTGTGCCATATTTACAAGTTGGTACTAAGCCACTTTTTGTGGCTTAATGCTGTCTTGTAAATATGAGTCCCTCCAACGCAGTTTTCTGCAGCAGAGGAGCGTGCAATTGTGTTGCTGTGGACGTTCCACTGCAATACCAATTACTTTTGGAACTGGCCCAGATTTACAAGAATTCGTAAATCTGTGGCTGCACCAAAAACAAGCAGCGTTAGCATGGCGCAATGAGGAGAAATAATTTTATTTCTCTTGTTGTTGCTTTTTCTATGTGTGCTCCATTCTGCAGCACACATAGAAAGAGCAAAATGTCATGAGTGATTGTTTATGTGCAGGAAAGGGTGGTTCCCACAGAGAGTTTATGACCTCCTCTGGATCCCCTATCCACAATGGAGTCAAAATGTATAATTTGTTGCATGCATTACAGCTGCCTACAAAAATTGCTGTCATTAAGTGTACTGTTCATAAACAATCTACTGATTATGTGACTTTGGAAAATTCTTAGACAGAGGAAGTGGCGAGGTATTGCACCCTAAGCCGCACTTCCTTTAATTGAAAGTGGAACAATGATATAAATGATGAGACAAATCAACATTTCCTGTTAACTGCTGTTGATACCTGGGAAGAAGTTAAGAGATTGCAGGAAGAAGTTACAGGAAGTGTCTGGAGGAAAGAGGGTTATATTTGGGTTTCAAGAAAGGGAAGAGCTGTGTTGCCAAATAGTTTGTTGTTGCCCCTTGCTAGGCGTTATGATGGACAGGCACATGTAGGTTGAGATGCAATGTTCAGAGCCTTTAGACAGACATTGTTTAAACCCAGATCCAGAGTGATAGCAGAAGCTCTGTGCCACATGTGTGTCACAGGTCAGCAGATGAATGTAGGAAAATGCACTGTAGTCACACTGAGTCACATAGGCAGAACAGGAGGACAACTTAACAAGATGCAGATTTTATAGAATTACCTGTATGCAATGGACCAAGATATGTCTTGATCATTGTGTGCATTTTCTCACATTGGGTTCAAGCTTACCCGACAAGGAGAAATAACAGTCTCATAGCAGGCAAGCAGAGGACTGGCTGACATGGTTCGTTCTGTGTACAATCAGGTTGGAGAAGCTACAGTCCAGCTGCAGCAGGAGCTCTACCATGACCTACGGCATGGTGAAGAAGCATGTAAGGAAGTTCTGCTTGGGGCCAAGTTGGAAAGGCCCTTACCAGGTAGTGCTTGTCACTACTACACCTGTGAATTGCGCTGGTCTTCTTAATTTGGTGCATGCAAGCCACACTTGCAAGGTTCCAAGTACCCTAAATGATACAGCACCTGTCCCTGAGGGGTCGGTTACAATAAATGAGAGTGATCAGTTTAGTCAAGCTGTTGGGGTTGGGCACTGGCTGCTACTGCACAATTAGAGTTTGAGAAGGGGTCTGAATGAATCAACTTCAGTGGTTGGTACAGAAGAGTCCAGACAGAATCAGTTGACTCATGTAAGTTTGGATACTGACAAAGGACCAGTTGTTGTAGATAAAAGAGCTGTACCAGGAGGGAATTGGCCAAGTGAACAAACAGTGCCAGCTGTACAGGTGCCTCCAACTATTTTTGAAGAGACTGAAGAATCAAGCCAAAGTGACGGTGATGCCGAGGGTCGAGTAAATAGGAGGTGAAAGAGAAGAAGAGTACCAAACCTAAAATAATCAGCACCTGAATGCACATATTTTGCTGCCAATGACTGAGAGAAGGAGTTTGCAACCTTTTGCTTTAACAATTTAAATCCAGTTTAATATTCTTGATTTTGAGATTGCGGTGGAACTGAACTTTTAATTCGTATTGCTGATTGATGGGCAAATACATTACTTTTTGGAAGTGATTATAAGTGATTACAAGCTGAGCTTTTATTAGAGGCATTTGAGCTTTAATTAGCAAATAGAGAAAGAACTTGATGAAATTTCTAGAAGATCAAGGAGCTTTTTGTGGATAAAATGAATGTTTGAAAGAGACTATTTTTGATATTTTGCTCACAAATAAAAAAGAACTTAAAAGAGACAGTGATACATTGAAGCCACTATGCAGTTTTTGTTTTTGTTTTTGAATTTGAATTCTTGGTCTGAAATTAGATAACTCATAGAGTCGAACAGAAGTAGAGATAGTAAGTTTAAATACATGTAGGGTTAGTGATTGTGACAGTTATCATGATCATACTATTGCTCATTGGGCTGAGCATGCCAACAACAGATGATTCTAAGAAAGTTAAATTCACAAGTGTTCTGAGAGTAGTATACCCCAGAGCAGATCCCTTACCCATTGATGAGAAATATTTACACACTGATATTTCTAGAGTTAAATTGTCTGCAAATTTATATTACAAGTTGTTATATGAGTATGGAGATACCATGGAAGCCACAGACTGTTATGTGTGCACACAGTAGTCATCATCAATGAGTGAAAGAATCACAGATCATAAACATCCCTTAACCTCTGGAATTTCCTGTGGCTTGTTGCTAACACTTTTGTATCAGCAGGAATACTATCAATATTGTTACTCAAACTATGACCTTGTGCTTTCAATTGTCACAATTATGAAACATTTGAGCAGCAATGAAAAGGTGAAAAACATTGACACAGTAGGAAGTTTCTTTGAACCTACATTGACATTTGGTGAAGTATATACCCACAAAAATAATTTGACCTGCATTCTTGCCTCAGTAGAAAAAGAGTATATAGGACAAATCAAAGAAAGGAGGAGAGCTATGAAGACTAAAATAGAAAAGGCACTACTTTTACAAAAAAGGGGAAAGGATAAAACACATTCATTAGCTGGAAATCAAGGATCTCTTGCTTTAGATTGGCAATATCTAGGTAAGTTAGGTGTATATGGACCCATGTAGACCCAGATCAAAGACTGCCACACATTTTGTAGGGACTAGCAAATGTAGACGTGTTTTTGTTTAAGAGTGTTTGGACCTTTATGTTGAATGGACAACACCCTGCCATATCAGGTGTTTATTTCATATGTGGAAACAAAAACATATTACAAGCTAGCAAAAGGCTGGTATGGTAGCTTCCCAGGTACATGTTACCTAGGAGTTGTTTTTCCAAAGATTTATCATGTGGACCATTTTAATGATCCAGTCTGAAATGAGAAATCAAACACCAGAGTTAAGAGAGGTGCTAGTGCTTCAGACATTGTTTCAGGCATTGTAGGAGGTATCTTTGGAACCATAATTCCATCAGTAGTGTTATCTTGAATGATATCAAGATAGGGAAGTTGTCAACAATAGTGGGTAAATTATCTACAGACACTGCAGGTGCCATCTTATTGATGGGTGCAGAAATGGTTGTCGTAAGATCAATGGTTTTACAAAATCGTGCGTGAGACATTCTTCTTGCAAGGGAGTGCATCGTTTTTTTCTGAACCCAACAGTGATGCACATATATACCTGACAATAGTAAGGAGATATGCAAATTTGATTATCGTGAAACAGGACCCGAAGGAGCTAACAAGGACAGTTGCCTGGGAAGCAATTTATATCTTTATCTTGAGAATTGCCTACAAGACTTTGAGTCTGAGTTTGTAATAAAATCCCTTAACAATATTCCTGCCTGGAGTTTTCCTTGTGTGGCCACATTGACCATATTGTGTAATTGAATGGGTTTGTATTTAAGTTTTATGTCTTGTTCTCTACACCTTTATGCTGGGTCCAAAGATTTATTGACCTCGTCAAGCTTTGATTACTGCAAAAGAATAAATGTGTTAACACACTTGCTGTGGTAAGTTAAGTCTATTGGTTAACCAGTTCTGGGAGAATTCTGTGAAGATTTATGGAAAGTGGTGCTGCACCAAGTGCAGTGCCACTTTCCCTGCGCTCCCTAGCACCCCCCTAGTGCCACCATGTGTGCACGGTATTTAAGATACAGCGCAGCATGGCACATGGGGGCAATAGTGTCATTTTTTATGACAATATTGATGTAGTGTGCATGAGTAGCGCCAAAATATTTGTGCTACTCCTGCAGAGTACATAGGGGCCCATTCTAAAGAACGGAAGCCCCCTATTAACGCCTGCTCCCGAGCAGGCGTTAAAAGTGCCGTAATAAATGGTGCAAGGAAATCTCATAGATTTCCTTGCACCATTTTACCAGCTCCCCTAACACGGGAACGCCCACTTTGCACACGTAGCGCAAAGGGTTACAGACTGGTGCAATGCATGCATTGCGGCAATCTGTAAATACGGCGCAGGGATTTTGGCCTCATTGGGCCACATTAACGTCATAATAAATTATGTTAATGTGGCGCAAGGTGGCGCTAGGGGCCTATCAATATGCCCCTCTGTGTTTTGTCTAGTCACAGTCACTAAAATTGCATAGAGGGTTAATTTGCCTTCTACATTGCAGATCACAGATTTGTATATTATTTAGATATATATGTGAGATACTGCTTTTGACACTGAGATCATTTCTTTACCTGCACTTCAATCTTTGTAATAGCACACAATGATTAATTTACCAGAATCAAGGAGCTACATGCAAACTGTAATTAATGGGTTTAGATCCTTATTGTTTTTTCTCAATCTGTTGTTATTCTGAGATTGCAAAGAAGGGTTCCTTTGGGAAGTAATAACGTTTTTAGTACAGACAATCACAACCACTGCATTACATTTTATATCCTGACGTTGTGTTTCTTCTGACCATTCAGTCTTAACATATGTCTACAAGTATGAATGACATGTGATTCAGACAACTTTTAACCTCATTGTTTAAACCCTGTCTCCAATAGTTTCTTTTACATACTTGTGAAGTGTTTACAAGCTGTGTGCTTATGTTTGCTTCCATTGCATTGGCGGCTAGGTGATAGGCTCCAGATGCCTCAAGCCAGGATGATACTTGAACAAAAGGAGGGCTAATGGCCCTTTAAATAAGGCCTTTGTTTTGGAGGTGAAAATAAGAAGGACCCTGCGCTCCTACAGTTGCTGCTATGAACAGAATGTAGACAACGTGTGGGCACTCCTTAAAAATGACACCATAACAAATTCAGCATGTTCCTTTAGTCGGACAGATCCCACGTCTAGCCTAGAATAGCTGCTGAAACCAGGATCTGATGGGATCTCCCTACTTTCCAGCACTGTTGATCACGCAATCCCTAACTATATCATGGGCAGCAACAGGAGTTATCGCACAAATCGCAATAAAGTAGACAACTAGGCTGCTTTTGTAATGGAGGCTGGTTGGCTGTGAAGAGATTCACATGGTCTTTATTCACTAAATTGCAGCCTGTAGCTTAGCACTTGCTGCAGGAGAAGGCTCAGTGTGTTGATTTAACTGAACATATTGCCTAAACTATGTTCTGCCAAGACAATTAGTTTAGGGGTGGCTAGTTGATTGCGTGGGAGGTGCACACATCCCACACAATAGTCCAGACACAACAGGTGAAATGCAAAGGATATAATGACACTTTTAGTAAATGCAATACATTTTTGATACTCATTTTTAAGAAGGACGTGTTTTGCCTCAAAATGAAGATATCCCTGTACCAGATTTAAAGCACCTCTATTACTTTGCCTATGATTACTTATACAAAGAGTTCTTGCAGACTCAACATTACATTGACCAGAACTAGCACTCAAAATGGCAGATCTTTTGTTACTGCCTAAATATGAACGGATTATGTATTCTAAATCTTGGAAAGGAATTATTTATATGACATATGGGGTGAAGTTTGTGAGTTTTATGTTTAAACATTTAGGCCCATATTTATGCTTTTTTTGCACCACCTTTGCGTCATTTTTTGACGCAAAAGCGGTGCAAACTTGCAAAATACAATTGTATTTTGTAAGTTTGCGCCGCTTTTGCATCAAAAAGTGACACAAAGGCGGCGCTAAAAAAGTATAAATATGGGCCTTAATCTCTATATCTGTAAACGTTTATTTCCTCTTCTCTCCACTTCCCATTTGTAAAGGGTCTGTTTGCTCAAATAATTCAGCTTTACACTGATTTTTAAAGTGGTTACACAGCTTCTGATATTAGATGTGTTTATGTTATCTGCGTTCTTCTGCAGTACAGTGACATTCCTGTTGTTCATCCTAATGGTTGCCTAGATATCACTGCTGTTTTACAGTCTTCAAAAAATATTTACATTCAAGAAGGTACCACTAGTTAAGAGTGACTAAAGGCCCCGGACTAGCACAGTCAGGACCTAGGAGGGCCCAGAGCCATAACCTTGCCAGATTCCCAAGGACAACTAAATGGGAGAATGGAGGCTGGCGCTAGTGTTACTAGCAGGAGCAGGGGCAGCCAAACTATGCACATTTTGCCATGTGCAATTGATAAGCCATATCACAAAACAAAATAAAATGATGGACGGAGTGTTGAAACTTTTCAAACACTCACCCCCAGTCACAGATCTGGGTTTAATCCATCGTTATTTTGCTCGCCATGTCACCCCAGTTTGCACCCAGCCATATACAAATCAGTCTTGACCCTGTTCCCCATGGGAACAGTCCAGCCCAAACTGCAAGACCAGTTCCTCTCTGGACAGGAAACAAGCATCCTGGGACCGGTTTCAGGGTATCACCCTTCATCAGCCAGGCTAGCTTGACTCTAGTGGTGCAGCGAGCAAGGGACCAACATCTGGGTATACCCCTGCCACTTAGGGTGCACAAAGCAACATCACAAAACAAAATGAAATGATGGATGGAGTGTTGAAACTTTTCAAACACTCACCCGCAGTCACAGATCTGGGTTTAATCCATCGTTATTTTGCTTGCCACGTCACCCCAGTTTGGACCAAGCCATATACAAATCAGTCTTGACCCTCTTCCCCATGGGAACAGTCCAGCCCGAACTGCTAGGCCAGGTCCTCCCTGGACAGGAAACAAGCATCCTGGGACCGGTCTCAGGGTATCACCCTTCATCAGCCAGGCTAGCTTGAATCCAGTGGCGCAGCAAGCAAAGGAGCGACATCTGGGTATACCCCTGCCGCTTATGGCGCACAAAGCAACATCACAAAACAAAATAAAATGATGGACGGAGTGTTGACACTTTTCAAACACTCACCCCCAGTCACAGATCTGGGTTTAATCCATTGTTATTTTGCTCACCACGTCACCCCAGTTTGGACCAGCCATATGCAAATCAGTCTTGACCCTGTTCCCCATGGGAACAGTCCAGCCCAAACTGCTAGGCCAGGTCCTCCCTGGACAGAAAACAAGCATCCTGGGACCGGTTTCAGGGTATCACCCTTCATCAGCCAGGCTAGCTTGACTCCAGTGGCGTGGCGAGCAAGGGACCCACGTCTGGGTATACCTCTGCCACTTAGGGCACACAAAGCAACATCACAAAATAAAATGATGGACGTAGTGTTGAAACTTTTCAAACACTTACCCCCAGTCACAGATCTGGGTTTAATCCATCGTTATTTTGTTCGCCACGTCACCCCAGTTTGGACCCAGCCATTTGCAAATAAGTCTTGACCCTCTTCCCCATGGGACCAGTCCAGCCCGAACTGCTAGTCCAGGTCCTCCCTGGACAGGAAACTAGCATCCTGGTACCAGTCTGAGGGTATCACCCTTCATCAGCCAGGCTAGCTTGAATCCAGTGGTGCAGCGAATAAGGGACCAAGATCTGGGTATTTCCCTGCCACTTAGGGCACACAAAGCAACATCACAAAACAAAATAAAATGACGGACGGAGTGTTGACACTTTTCAAACACTCACCGCCAGTCACAGATCTGGGTTTAATCCATCATTATTTTGCTCGCCATGTCACCCCAGTTTGGACCAGCCATATGCAAATCAGTCTTGACCCTGGTCCCCATGGGAACAGTCCAGCCCAAACTGCTAGGCCAGGTCCTCCCTGGACAGGAAACAAGCAGCCTGGTCCCAGGAAGGCAGAACAAAGGATTTCCTCTGAGAGAGGGTGTTACACCCTCTCCCTTTGGAAATAGGTGTGAAGGGCCTGAGAGGAGTAGCCTCCCCTGGCCTCTGGAAATGTTTTGAAGGACACAGATGGTGCCCTCTCTGCATTAGCCAGTCTAGACCGATTCAGGGATTCGCCCAGACCTGCTCCAGCGTGAAACAGGACAAAGGAAAGGGGAGTGACCACTCCCCTGACCAGCACCTCCCAGGGGAGGTGCCCAGAGCTCCTCCAGTGTGTCCCAGACCTCCGCCATCTTGGATGCAGAGGAGTGAGGGCACAATGGACAGCTCTGAGTGGCCAGTGCCAGCAGGTGACGTCAGAGACTCCTCCTGATAGGTTCTTACCTTTCTCTGTAGCCAATCCTCCTCTGTGGGCTATTTAGGGTCTCTCCTGTGGGCATCTCACCAGATAACAAATGCAAGAGCTCACCAGAGTTCCTCTGCACTTCCCTCTTCGACTTCTGCCAAGGATCGACTGCTGACTGCTCCAGGACGCCTGCAAAACTGCAACAAAGTAGCAAGACGACTACCAGCAACATTGTAGCACCTCATCCTGCTGGCTTTCTCGACTGTTTCCTAGTGGTGCATGCTCTGAGGGCTGTCTGCCTTCACCCTGCACTGGAAGCCAAGAAGAAATCTCCCGTGGGTCAACTGAATCTTCCCCCTGCTAACGCAGGCACCAAACTTCAGCATCACCGGTCCTCTGGGTCCCCTCTCGTCCTAACGAGCGTGGTCCCTGGAACACAGGAGCTGGGTCCAAGTATCTCCCATAGTCCAGTGGCCCTTCTGTCCAAATTTGGTGGAGGTAAGTCCTTGCCTCCCCACGCCAGACAGTAATCCTGTGTACTGCGTGATCTGCAGCTGCTCGGGCTTCTGTGCTCTTTTCCAAGACTTCCTTTGTGCACAGCCTAGCCTGGGTCCCCAGCACTCTGTCCTGCATTGCCCAACTCGCTGAGTTGGACTCCGACATCGTGGGATCCTCCTTTGTGACTCTGAGTCAACCTCTGTCCTCATATCTTCTAAGTGCCTGTTCTGGTACATCTGCGGGTGCTGCCTGCTTCTGTGGAGGCTCTCTGAGTTGCTGAGCGCCCCCTCTGTCTCCTCTTCCAAGGAGCGATATGCTGGTCCTTCCTGGGCCCCAGCAGCACACAAAATCCTCAACTGTGACTCTTGCAGCTAGCAAGGCTTGTTTGCCATCTTTCTGCGTGAAAACAACTCTGCATCCTCCAGCACGCCGTGGAACATCTGCTGACCAAAGGAGAAGTTCCTGGCACCTTCCGTTGTTGCAGAATCTTTGGCTTCTTCCACCCAGAGGCAGCCCTTTTGCACCTTCATCCGGGGTTTAGTGGGCTCCTGCCCCCCCTGGACACTTGTATGACTCTTGGACTTGGTCCCCTCCCTTTACAGGTCCTCAGGTCCAGGAATCCGTCTTCAGTGTTTTGCTGGCAGTTGTTTTTGCGGAATCCCCTATCTCGACTATACTGTCTTTCTGGGGTATTAGGGTAACTTTACTCCTACTTTTCAGGGTCTTGGGGTGGGGTATCTTGGACACCCTTACTGTTTTCTCACAGTCCCATTGACCCTCTACAACCTACCATATGCCTGGGTCCATTCGTGATTTGCATTCCACTTTTGGAGTATATGGTTTGTGTTGCCCCTAGGCCTATTTCTACCTATTGCATCCTATTGTGATTCTACATTGTTTGCACTACTTTTCTTACTGTTACTTACCTGATTTTGGTTTGTGTACATATAATTTGTGTATATTACTTACCTCCTAAATGAGGGTATCCTCTGAGATACTTTTGGCATATTGTCACTAAAAGAAAGTACCTTCATTTTTAGGAACTCTGAGTATTGTGTTTTCTTGTGATATAGTACTATATGATATAAGTGGTATGGTAGGAGCTTTGCATGTCTCCTAGTTCAGCCTAAGCTGCTCAGCTATAGCTACCTCTATCAGCCTAAGCTGCTAGAAACACCTCTATTCTACTACTAAGGGATAACTGGACCTGGCACAAAGTGTAAGTACCACAAGGTACCCACTATAAGCCAGGCCAGTCTCCTACAGGTACCAACTGCTCTGTTTTATAGTTTTTCTCTTAGCTAGATGTTTTCCAAATTCACGTTTTCTAAATTGTTTTGCATGAAGTCCCACATGCAAATGCCAATCTGGGTTAGATAAGGGTCTTTCGGGTGACTTGACAATGACAAATGATTGACGGACTGATTTGCTGAACTCTGCTATTAATGCTGCTATATTCATCTTTGTTGGCTTATGCTGAAGCATTCGAGCATATGTTTTATCAAGTTTTGATTAGATTGTGTTATTGGTGGTTGCTAATAAACTAATTCTTAGTTGATTAAATAAAGTTTGAGTTAACCAAATACATTAGAATTGTAATTAATAGGGAAATAAAAATTGTTAAATGCTTCATAGAGTTGTGGTTATTCATGAAATGATGGTTATAATTGTTTTATCAAATCAAATCAAATCATTAACATTTATAAAGCGCGCTACTCACCCGTGCGGGTCTCAAGGCGCTAGGGGGGAAAGGGGGGGTTATCGCTGCTCGAACAGCCAAGTCTTTAGGAGTCTCCGGAAAGCGGAGTGGTCCTGGGTGGTCCTGAGGCTGGTGGGGAGGGAGTTCCAGGTCTTGGCCGCCAGGAAGGAGAAAGATCTCCCACCCGCCGTGGAGCGGCGGGTGCGAGGGACGGCAGCAAGTGCGAGGCCAGCGGAGCGGAGGGGGCGGGTGGGACGTAGAAGCTGAGGCGTCTGTTGAGGTATTCCGGTCCCTTGTTGTGGAGGGCTTTGTGTGCGTGGGTGAGAAGACGGAAGGTGATCCTTTTGCTGACTGGGAGCCAATGCAGGTGTCTCAGGTGTGCGGAGATGTGGCTGTTGCGGGGTACGTCGAGGATGAGGCGGGCCGAGGCGTTTTGGATGCGTTGCAGGCGGTTTTGGAGTTTGGCGGTGGTCCCGGCGTAGAGGGTGTTGCCGTAGTCCAGGCGACTCGTGACAAGGGCGTGGGTCACGGTTTTTCTGGTGTCGGCGGGGATCCAGCGGAAGATCTTGCGGAGCATGCGGAGAGTGAGGAAGCAGGCGGAGGACACGGCGTTGACTTGCTTGGTCATGGTGAGAAGAGGGTCCAAGATGAAGCCGAGGTTGCGGGCGTGGTCTGCGGGGGTCGGTGCAGTGCCGAGGGCCGTGGGCCACCAGGAGCCGTCCCAGGCGGACGGGGTGTTGCCGAGGATGAGGACTTCCGTTTTTTCAGAGTTCAGCTTTAGGCGGCTGAGCCTCATCCAATCTGCGACGTCCTTCATACCCTCTTGTAGGTTGGTCTTGGCGCTGGCGGGGTCCTTGGTGAGGGAGAGTACAAGTTGGGTGTCGTCGGCGTAGGAGGTGATGATGATGTCGTGCTTGCGTACGATGTCGGCGAGGGGGCTCATGTAGACATTGAAGAGTGTCGGGCTGAGCGATGAGCCTTGAGGTACGCCGCAGATGATCTTGGTGGGTTCTGAGCGAAACGGAGGGAGGTAAACTCTTTGGGAGCGGTTAGCGAGGAAGGAGGCGATCCAGTCCAGGGCCTGGCCTTGGATCCCGGTGGAGCGTAGGCGGGTGATTAGGGTGCGGTGACAGACGGTGTCAAAGGCAGCCGAGAGGTCGAGGAGAATGAGGGCGACTGTTTCACCATTGTCCATCAGGGTTCTGATGTCGTCTGTGACTGAGATGAGGGCGGTTTCCGTGCTGTGGTTGGTTCGGAATCCGGTTTGTGAAGGGTCGAGCAGGTTGTTGTCTTCCAGGAAGGTGGTCAGCTGTTTGTTGACGGTCTTTTCTATTACCTTGGCTGGGAAAGGTAGAAGAGAGATGGGGCGGAAGTTTTTCAGGTCGCTTGGGTCAGCCGTAGGTTTCTTTAGTAGGGCGTTGACTTCAGCGTGCTTCCAGCATTCGGGGAAGGTAGCAGAAGAAAAAGAAGAGTTGATGACGGTCTGGAGGTGCGGGGCGATGATGTCGTCGGCTTTGTTAAAGATGAAGTGCGGGCAGGGGTCCGAAGGGGCGCCGGAGTGGATAGAGTTCATGATGGATTTGGTTTCTTCCGTGTTGATGTGGGTCCAGTTGTTGAGGGTGGTGTCCGGGGAAGCGGGTTCAGTGGTGTATGGTTGGGTCTGGTGTCCGAAGCTGTCGTGGAGGTCGCTGATCTTGCGATGGAAGAAAGTGGCGAGGGATTCGCACAAATCCTGTGAGGGCGTGACGGCGTTGGCGCTGGCGCTGGGGTTGGAGAACTCTTTGACGATGCTGAAGAGTTCTCTGCTGTTGTGGCTGTTTTTGTCTAGTCTGTCGGTGAAAAAGTTCCTTTTGGCAGTGCGGATCAGGTGGTGGTGTTCGCGTGTAGCGTTCTTGAGGGCGGTCATGTTGTCAGCGGTGTGGTCCTTGCGCCAGGCCTTCTCAAGGGCACGACAAGTTTTCTTTGATTCTTTGAGGGTGTCAGAGAACCAGAGAGGTTTTTTGGTGTTGGTCTGTCGATGCGTGCGTTTGAGGGGAGCAAGGTTGTCAGCGCAGTTGGAGATCCAGTTTGTGAGGTTGAGAGCTGCGTCGTTGGGGTCGGTGGTGAGGGTGGGTTGGTTGGCGGCGAGAGCGGAGAAGAGTTGCTCTTCAGGGATCTTGTTCCACTGTCGATGAGGGATGGGTTGAGTGCGGAGGTGGGAGGTCTCGTGTCGGAATGTGAAGTGGACGCAGCTGTGGTCGGTCCAGTGTAGGGCAGAGGTGTGGCTGAAGAAGACGTGTTTGCTGGCGGAGAAGATAGGGTCGAGCGTGTGTCCGGCGATGTGGGTGGCGGTGTTCACCAGTTGTTTGAGGCCGAGGTTGGCGAGGTTGTCGAGCAGGGTGGTGGTGTTGGGGTCGTTGTTTTGTTCCAGATGGAAGTTGAGGTCGCCTAGGAGGATGTAGTCCGGTGAGGCGAGGGCGTGCGGGGAGATGAAGTCGGCGATGGCGTCGCTGAAAGAGGCGCGAGGTCCGGGAGGACGGTAGACGAGGGATCCTCTGAGGGTGGTCCTTGGGTCGGTGCGAATCTGAAAATGCAGGTGTTCAGCGGCGAGGGGGGGGTCTTCGGTGGAGGTGGTGACGCTGATGGAGTCTTTGAAGATGATGGCGACACCTCCTCCTACTTGGTTGGTGCGGTATTTTCTGGAGATCTTGTAGCCTTCGGGGATGGCGGTAGCGATGTCTGGAGCAGAGGAGGCGTTCATCCATGTCTCCGTGATGAAGGCGACGTCCGGGGCTGTGGAGTCCAGGAGGTCCCAAAGTTCAACGGCGTGCTTGTGGACGGAACGAGCGTTGATCAGGATGCACTTGAGGTGGTTGATGACGCGTGGGCTTGTGGTCGTGGTAGTTGCGTGGTGGAAGATGCGTTTGCAGGAGTTGCAGGCGAAGGGTCCATGGGTGCGTTTGGGGTGAGCTAGGAAGCAGGTTTTGGAGCGCCCTGGGTTGAGGGCGTGGAGGGTGGTGGGGTCGTAGCGGATCAGCGGGGCTTGGGGGAGCTGGGGACCAGGGGTCGTGGCGCTGGGCGCGGGCCAGGCGCGGACGGGCGCAGACAGGCTTGCCTCTGGCGCGCCTCTGGCGCGCCAGCGGCGTGCCCGCTGCGCGCGCCCGCTGCGCAGTCGCGCAGCGGCCGCCATAAGAGGTAGGAGGGGGGGGAGGGGTCAGCTGGGGGCGAATGGGAGCTGGGGGGCGGGGGCGTGCAGGAGGTCGCGGCGGGAAATTATTGACTAATGATTCTCTTAGTGGTTACTGATTGATTACATTGATTATTGATGCCACCGGTCACCACATGATTATGATACTCCATGCGATCCAAAAGGTTATTTGGCCTATACGCATCCCCTTGTAAGTTTACTTATTAAGGACCAGGTTCGTCAGCATGGGCATGGCACCTGCTGCCTAGCTAGGGGCCACCCAGCCCGTGGTTGAATAGTTGGTGCCAGGATTAAGCCTTAATCCAGCTCAGAAGTCTCGCTGGCCAAGTTGAAGACTATTGATATGCTTGTTTTGTAGTTTGTGTTGTTTTGATTGTTTATGGGTTGATGAATCAAGGATCATGTCAAATGTGTAATAAAGAACTGTAGTCTTTTTGTCTCCAAACAGCGACTGCACACGGTTTCTGGGAGCAAAAAGGGTCTCTGAGGGATGTCAGGGAGAGCTGAGTGGTGAGAATGGGTGGTTAATGTTTCATAATAGTTTATTCGGCTACATCTACTATCCCACTAACAAGTACAAATCTGTATGCAAAGTAAAAACCCACTTTAAAGAAAATAAAGACTTTATGGGGATTATTCACTCAAGGTTGCATGGTGCTGCACCCACAGGCTCTTATAATGGTAAGTAAATAGTGTTTACAACACTTTGCGTCACTTTTCCCCAGGTGGCAAAACCTTAGTAAATAACACTTAGATCTGATGGGCATACAAAGAGGTTGGTGACATTTCTGACATTCTTATAAATAATAAATACACCAGTCCACATTCAAAACCCGTTGCCACCACTGAGGTCTTCACAGCTTTTCCTAATTATTTAGCTAGCAATGAAGATCAATGAAAAAAAGCTCAACTTTTACCTTTGTGAATTTTTTTGTACCCTGGAATCCCCCAAGTAATGCTTCTCGCAATACGCTCAGCCCTTTGCTGTAAAATATTAAACAAATTATTTTGCAAACCTTGCTTTTTAGAGACGACCACGGTCTCCTACAGCCCTGGAATCGACCCGACATAAATAACTGAGAGGTAAAGCTGCTCTTAGGGACAGACGCCATCGGCACAGGTGCTACGTAGATGCTGATTCATAAGTGTGAGATGTTCAGGTTAACCCCCCCCTTAAAAACATTAAAAGTGGAGAGAATGACTTGCAACTAATTTAAAAGTTCCTAGCTGTTATATTGTTAAGAACAACACGATGACAGGACTACAAATACCTGTATTAAGGTGTAAAATGTATCATTCAATAAAAAAGGAATTTAAAAAAAGTATGTCGCAGACTTCAATTCCGATTCTCAATTGCTGCTGGCACAGCACTCTGCAAGCATAAACATTAAAGAACCCTCCTGAGATTTACATCTTTGGCAGAAGTTATACTCTCTGTGCCTCAACTTGTGAACTATTTGGCAGGCATTTAATGTAAGCGATACACTGCCCAGTACTGATTACACATCATCTCTGAGTTAGTAATCACATGCTGAAGTTTATTGTGCAATTTTTCACATCTTCCCAAATTTAGCTCCATTTCAATTTTGTTGACTGCATCTCAATTATTTTTTTCTATTTCTTCTTCAGTTTGAAACAGATGATAATACTGGGGTGTGTGTTTTTCTGTAATCATATATTTCTGTAAATTGTCTTCTAATTTGTTTTCACGTTCCGCTATGTCTTGTAACTTGGGCGGACGATACACAAAGTTTCAGATACTAGAAGCAGAAGATCTGTTCATGGTAGGTTGGGCGTCTACTTGCTATTTCATACTTGGTTAAGATGTGCAATGTTGCTCTCCATGCTCTGATGATTTAGCTGAACATTTCACTTAAATATATATTTAAAAAATAGTAAATTACCCAGATCAGAATTAAAGTAAAGGTCGAAGAGAAAGAGGAGGGCGAGAATATCCCAGCAAAAACTATAAATTCAGCCAGAAATAAGAACACTTTTTAAAAACCACTCATGAGCTTTCTGGTGCACAGAATTTGCCATCACCATCATATACTGAGCTACAGATACAGTGTAAGGGGTATAGTAATACCACAGAATACTGAGAAAATAGAAGTAAAACATTAGGGAATGGGGTGCAGGAGGTGCTGCAGAACACTGCAGAAGTTCAGAAAAGGAATGAGTAATAAAGAGGTCTTTAGGTTTAATTATACATAGTTGCATTTGCTATGCGTGCAAAGACATAGGTTACGTGTCACATGTGATAAGTGACAAATTGCTGCTTCTTTCAAATGAAGATTAGTGTTTACTTTTCCTACCCTTGTTTGCAAAGTGAGGGAATTGTATAATGTGAACCAAGTGTCAGTCTTGAAGTAGAGTTTCAAATGTTTTCTAACACCCAATACAATTTAAATACTTGTAACTGAACTTTTGTTATTCTGAGGTGTGATGGAAACAAAGGGGCTTATTTATAAAGAGCTTACATGCCAAAACGTCCAACATTTTTACACATCCATTGTTCAGTCAGTACTCTACATTTACAAGGTGACACATCTAGGCAGCTGCCTCACTTACATCAGTCCTGTGTCTAAATGGACCTGCGCTTGAACCTACTGAATCACATAAGTATTAATACATGCAAGGTAGGAATTCCTGCATAATTTCCCCCACAAACCACCGACGCATGGATATTTACAAGTCCCTGAAAAAGTGATGTGAAAGTGTACCGCAAGTGTTGAAATGCATCAAAATTCATGTGCATCGAAAACCCACGCTAAGGAAATTATGCACTGCCTTTGGCATATAAGGAGAAGTCAGACAGAACAGTCAGGCAAGCTCAACTACAACATGGAGCTCCTCATTTTGCACTTGTGAATGGCAAGGAGAAGACCACAACCTCCACCACCTCAACCATGCACAGCTCCCCCCTTTAACAACCACAAAGGCAGCACAGGAAAAGGGAGAGCGATTATTGGCAGGGGATGAGCCTCACTTACCTAAGGGAGGTTGAGGTCATTACCCACTACCAGCTTCAGTGGCAATCAATTGCCCAATTGCTATATAAGTTAGCACCTAGGCTCCATCCACTAACTGGGAAGTCCACTAACATCATGCCACAAGTGAAGCTCATGGCTGTACTCCACATGTTAGCATCTGGGTCATTTCAGATCACAACAGCCAGAGTGGCTGGTATCTCCAAGCCATCATTCTCAGCTTTCTTCAACGCTATCCTGGATGCCATCATATGCCTACCACCACAATACCTCCTCTTCCCCAACACACAAATGCAGCTGGAGATCAAGCAAGGCTTCTATGTCATTGCTGGCTTTCTACATGTGGTGAATGCCATAGACTGCACGCATGTGCAACTGTCCCCTCGCACCTACATCACATATATACAGGAACCAGAAACACATGCACTCCATAAATGTCCAGAAAATCATGGATCATTGTTTTATGTTCACAAATGTCGTTGCCAAATATCCTGGGAGTGTACATGATACATACATCTTTCACCACTCCATCATAAATGAGAGATTCCAGAATGGCCTATATGGGGATGGCTTACTGGTTGATAAGTACATCGGAAGTACAGGACAGTCCCAATAACAGCAAATGAGGAATGACCCAATGGACATATCTATGTGTGGTATCTCAGACATTGCATATGCAGTAGGGGTGAACCACATACTTGCACCATTCATCTGGGCACATCTGCAGTACAAACCTTAAAGTCACATGTTGTGAGACATGCTAAGCCACTGTGTTTGCCTGTCAATAGTGTGTTGACAGACCTTTCTCCCTTTGTCTTTTCAGTTGACCAAGGATATGGTCTGCAGGCCTGGGTAATGACCCTGTATGCACATCCCCAGACCAATGCCCAGCACAATTTCAACAAAGCACTGTCCAAGACCGGGTAGACTTCTTCTGTGTATTGACTTCATTTTACAGTCAGTATAAACTTCCATACCTTGACATGCCACCTATTTCAATTTGGGTCATCACAAAGGTCATTAGTTAGGTGCCATTCACATCACAGAACACCATCATGTGGTCAAAAAGTGTGCATATCAACAATATGTTCCAAATGCATGTGTGTCAAAGAATCACAACAAACAAAGGTAGCAATGCAGAATATTGTACAACTGTATTGAGTATGTGTGGTGCAACTGTGTACTGACTGTCAGACACCCCATCACAATCCAAAGGGAGCGTAAACGTCAACAGCGTGCAATGACTGAGTGTCTGTTGCCATAATTACATATCTTTACTGCGTCACAGTCATATAGGGCAGTATAGTGACCTGATTGTCCGATGACTGTGAACAGAGAGATGTGACTGTGTTGTTCTGTCTTACCTTGAAACTAACAATGCTGTGACTCCTACAACTCTGCACATGTGGTCCAACTTGTCCAGGACACAAAGTAAATCAAATAGAAAAATAGATGAAGAAGATAAGTAAGCATGGATACTGTCAGATGTGTGTATCTTTGTGAAGAACATGTATTTACCTGAGCAGTGCCCAGTATTTTTATGCAATGCAGAGTGATGTCAGTCAAACTGGACTGTTCATATAGCCATCAAATCAAATTACCCTTGAACCCTCTTGAAACTTATTGGGGTCTTGTACCTTGTCTGCTCTCTGTGCAACTGATATGTAATGTGCCTGGTATCATCTGACTACACTGCAACATGGCAGCCATATGTCCATCATTAAGACATTCCAACTTTGCCTCATGTGACATGTCCATAGTGCAAATACTACCAGACATTTGTGAAGTCAATGTACTGTGCTTCATATGTACACAATATATGTTTAGCTGTAACAGAGAAATGTACCATGTTCTTGTCTTCTAGGCAGACTTGACCCATACACTTGTGGTGAAGTGGACAGCTTCCATGATCCAAATGCTACCAGTGAGTGTCATCTGAAGGATTGTGTGTGGCCATGTATATAGTTTGCAGTGACATGTGTGAGATCATCAGTCAGCAGTCACAATATACCTGAGATGTAGATACACAACAGCAGTAGAACGCAGGAAGTAGAAATAAGATGGTGGTATGAAAGATGTACTGGAAGTGGATGTGAACATCGAAATGGAGGAACAAACGTCTATCTGCCTGTCAGATGCATATTTCTACTGTAGGTGTCCAGACGGCCATGAAAGGTCAATCTTATGTGGCTGGGCTAGTTCAGATGCACACGAGGTTCACATATACTTTTGCCCATGGCCTGTGCTGGTTTTGTCATGGGTCTATTGAACACAATTCCATTTTGAGAATAAGTTGGGTCTATTGGGGGAGCACATCCACCATGGTCTACTCCGTCTGATCATGAACAGACATACAATAAGCTATATCTGGTAAGTGATTTTATTTATAGGAGCATTGTGCAAGTGACAATACCTGGTGCAACAGCCCCAACATTGTTTGTAATCCATACAATGTCCAGACAGAGTCCATGGGGGATACTTTGCATTGGACATGTGAAGGAGAGGAGTGTTTCAGTGGGAAAGAGAAGGGGTAAATTGCCAATAGGGAGGATAGGGCACATTGACAGTCCATAAATGGGTGAGATCAACAGGTGGGACAACAAATTGAGGACAGTACCAGTTGGAACGTACACTGGCATGGTCATCAGCACTGGGCAAAGGAGGAACTGGAAATTTGGCACAGAGAAATACTACTAGGCAGCTTTATGTTGGAAAGTAGTGAACTCCACACCTTCCTCCTCTGATGTGGGGGGTGCTTTCCATGAGCAGAGTTTTGTAGGTGCCTGAGGCAATGGAGGCACACAGACATCAGGGGCCTTAAGATGTGGAGCCCCGGTCCACAGCAGCATTTCTCTGTGCCAACAGCTGAGGCAGCACTGCACTGAGAAGGGCCTGCTGGTTTGCCAGCACAGCACCAACATTGAGGTGGAAGGCACCCATTATGGCGATGTATGTGTCTTACTTCCGCTCCATGGACTCCAGGATGTTGTGGATTGCCCCCACCTGTTTGGCAACCTCGCTGGGGCCACCTTAGCAGGGCAGTTGTTCATACCTCCACCTCATGACTCCAGCCATGTTAGCCAGGAACTGTTCTAGTCTACGGAGCTGAGGGCAGGTGCCCTGTGTAGCAGCATAAGTGCCCTAATTGGGACTGAGGCACCTACAGAATACCTCTAGGGTGCCCGCTATGGTCTCTATCCCCACCCGTACCACATCTACGGTCTCCTGCTGAACTCCTACTGCACAACATTGGAATTCTACTTGGGGGTTCTTGTGGCCTAGGGCTGGGGGTGGGCTAGCAGGTGGTGTTTGTTGGGTGATGGGTGGATCCTCTGAAGACCCTGGAATGCTGTAGTCCCTTCCTGCAACTGGAAGTGGTGTGTCACATGAGGCCAGGAGTTGCCGGACAGTGTCTTGGTCAAGGGTTAGCAGGCTGTCATCCTCAGCAACATCGGCATTCTGGACAGGCAGCCTCAGCAGGTGTTGGTACATCCTCTGCAATGAGAGAGAAACATTAATGGTGGCCTGACTTGAGTAATCTGACTGACAATCTGACTTGCTAGTATTTGACTTTCAGTACAACATTGATGCATAGGATGTCTGTTACACAGAGGTATGGAGTCCATGTTGCACTGTAGATACCTGTCATACAACAGTATCTCTGTATTCTTTATACAACCACTGTGACAAAGCAGACCTTTCACCTCATGGCACATATTGCAACACAGTTACACAGGTCTCTGGGCCTAACATTCATGAATGTATGATAAGTGGTCAAGTCAACATCTGCCAAGGTGATTTGCCATGTTTTTCTTAATGCCTATAGTGATTGTGTTTTAACATACTGATACCAGTACTGTTCAACTTGCACCTAATCCCCAGGGTGCCTGCATTCCCTGTGGCCAGTATTCAGCCTACTGCTCCTGTTCAGGTGATGTGGGTCTGGTCATTAATTTATAATGATCCAGCCATCTGACTTTCACGCTGTACACTATGACACTCAGCCTTCTTTTGCAGTCTTGCATGCACATTGTGCATTCACATGGTGAAGGGTTGATTTTGAAACACATCCTGCACAGCTCTACACACCAACAACCTTGCTACACTACATGAATGTGTGAGGGCATGTACTTACCATGTATTTTCTATTTCTGTCTACTCATCTGATTTGATTGGATACACATTTGGCTTCATGATTGTGGACAGTGGGCACTGTGTACTAAATCTGAGGGTATGGGCCCTGTCACACTAGGCACTTTGTTAGCACTGACACTCACCCCAGTTTGTAATTGCCAGAGTTGGATTATCTGCATAGTATGACATATCCTTTGACTCAGGCCTGATCACTAGTACATGTACATGTCACCTCTGCCACTCCTCATTTTGTGCCAGTGACTCAACTTTATGCCACACATTGATGTAACCCAGATCATACATTGATTCTCATGTGCCTACAATACCAACAATATGTCGGACCATATCCAATGTACTGACATGTCTGGATGTCATTCAGGGCTATGGGTCAAGCTGTACCCTACATGTTGGTAGTGCTCGATTTGGTGACATGTATCTACCCAGGCTTGCAACATGACTGGGCACATCCACCTCAGTCTCCAACCATTGCTGGCTCCTGCCCTTTGCGGTGGTAGACTAGTTTTTCATGTCCCTTGACAGATCCCTCTTTCACATCCACCTACTGAGGCATATGTGGCGTGGTGAGGCAATTGACCTGCAGACTCCCCCGCCACATGCTACATATTCACCCAGGACCACATCACATATAGGATGTTGCACCCCAATGGGTGCTTCTCTGTCATCCATTCCCAGCTGCAACACAAGTGTGACACTGTCAGACACAGCAGTCCATGTGTATTAGTTAGGCTGCCTTGGAGAACACATATCCATTGTGACCTCTTTGCTATTCATTTTCTCCAAATTCAGACACAGTGGCCGGTCAACCTACTCAGCTAGCACTTACAATGCACTGCACATCAATGGGCCCACCAGGGTCACACCTCAGCTTTGATTTTAACTCACATGGTCCTCTGATGTGCATCACTCGCATTAACTCTGACCCAGTCAGATTTAGTACATGGCATGAGTTCTGGGGGTCCCTACCATGAAAACTGACACCTGTGAGGTCTCACCATGCACATCAGGACAGCTGTGTGTTATATATTGTCATGCCAGCTAATATACAAGTGGATCTTGCCATGCTCCTATGTGTTACTACTTACCATGCCCTACACCTGACCCACCCCTCAGGTGAGTTGTTTCACCTCTGACAAGCACATGCCATTTATTTCCTTTACAGTGCATATTTGCGTGCACAGGCCCATGTAAGACACAGTGGCCTCATGGTGCAAGGTGGCCTACATTGCCCATTGTCACCATCCGTCTGTATAGGGTTCAGGTGTCCATGCATGATGCGTTGTTCCAGTCCATAGGGCATATTTTTGTGCAGCTTTCTCTGCATCACTTTTTGTGACACACCGGTGTAGCTGGCTGAAGACCCATATTTACAAGGCCACGCAAAGCCAATTTGCATGGCTTTTCATGGCCTTGTAAATATGGAGTGAGGCAAGACAGTGCAAATCATTGAGTTGCTTTACACCGCATCAGGGGGGCATACCAGGGGTGATGCAATGGGTTTTCCAATGCAAACCCATGGGTTTTGTTGCATTCCCTGATTTACAAGGATCTGTAAAACGGGAAATATGACAAAAACGTACACCTCCCTGGGGGAGGCATAACAAGGATTAATATCATTTTTTTCTCCTTGTTTTTCCTCTTTCTATGTGTGCAGCATTCTGCAGCACACATAGGAAGACATGATTCTTTTTATGCAGGAAGGTGTACCTTCCTGTACAGGGACAACCCTGTCTGTGACACAGGCATCCTTTTCACATGGTGCAAGGGTGCTTGTGCTGGTGTTAGGCAGACCATTATGTGCCAGCGCAGGGAGAGAGGACAGGAATGCTCATTATCTTGTCGGTACAGCCCAGTCCTCCCTTTTCCATTTGGCACAGGGCAGCACAGCAAGGTGACTTGCAGCACAGCCCTGCACCACTTACCTTGTGATTGGACTCACATGCTTTTTTGGGGACTTGTAGTTCTGGTGACTCATGTTGTGCATTCCACTACATGTGCCAGAACACAAAGGTGGACCTGGACTGGTGCTGCACTTCACACATGTAATGGAGAAACATGACAGAGCATGACTGAGCTGTGCAAAATGTAACTGGGCAATGTGACTGACATTCCTTAGCCACTTAGTGGGACATGATCCAGATTCCTGCCCTTTGCGCTGCACAAAGAAGAAAAGATGATGGATGGAATGCAGAACAAATCAAACATTCACCCCCAGTCACAGATCTGGGTTTAATCCATCAGCTTTTTTGCTTGCCACTCCATTCCAGTTTGGACCCAGCTATATGCAAATCTGACTTGACCCTGCTCCCCATGGGAACAGTCCAGCCCAAACTACCAGGCCAGGTCCTTCCTGAACCAGAAACAAGCCTCCAGGGACCGGTTTCGGGTTATCACCCCTCATCAGCCAGACTAGCTGAAATATGATGGCATAGCGAGCACGGGATCCATGTCTGGGCATACCTTTCCCACTTAGGACAACAAATGCTAAAAGAACAGATAACTTACGAAATGCAGAACAAATCAAACGTTCATCCCCAGTCACAGATCTGGGTTTAATCCATCAGCTTTTTTGCTTACCATGCCATTCCATTTTGGATCCAGCCATACGCAAATCAGTCTTGACCCTGCACCCCATTGGAACAGTCCAGCCCGAACTGTCAGAACAGGTCCTTCCTGGACCAGAAACAAGCATCCTGGGACCAATTTTGGGTTATCACCCTTCATCAGTCAAGGTAACTTAAATTTGGTGGCATAGCAAGCATGGGACCCAAATCTGGGCATATCCTTCCCACTTAGGGCAACAAATGAAAAAAGACCAGATGATGGACGGGATGCAGAACAAGTCAAACATTCACCCCCAGTCACAGATCTGTGCCCTGCACACAGCACAGTGGAGCGCTGGGACATAGCCAGGTGCACTGCACAACATCACTGTTTTGCCTACATTGCCCCTTATCAATATTTACCCTGTGTCTGTGGTTGTCCTTCATGTGCTGCACTGTCATGTTCTGGTACTCCAGCCACCAACTTGTCTGGGATGACAGCTGCCTCCCACTCCTCCAAGGCATCCAGCTCTTACTAGGGCTCTGGGCTGCCTCCTCCAGTCTGCAATACTGCTTTCAGGTTGTTGGCTGGTTTCCCTTTCGTCCAGCGCTTATAATCATACCAGCACTTCTTGCAGTTGGTGACGGTCCTCTTTGCTTGTCCCACACTGTTGAACTTCTCCAGTATGGACTGCCAAATGGCCTCTTTCCACCCTAGTGGTAATTTAGAGGTGACAAAGAGCTGATGTTAGTGCTCTGTCACCTCAGTGATCAAGATGCCATTCGCCTGCTCACTGAAGTTGCACTTTCTCTTCCTATGGGAGTCTGTCTGGAAATCCTGACTCGTGCTGGGGTTGTTGTTCACACCATAAATCTAGCAGTAAACCTGCATAACTAATGCAAATGTAGTGGTTGTTTTCCAAACAAGCCAACACAATTTACTTCTGTAATGCACAATAATAAATATGCGCTGGCACTTGATTTCAGCATGTTAATGTTAATGTTTGTTTGTGCACACTATAGATTTAGCAGTAAAGCTGCATGATGGATTCAAATTTAGTGTCCATTCCAAGAGCACGTTCCAATAGAAAATGTACTCTATGTAAAAGGCAATACCCCAGCACACCATGTTTCATTCATTTATTTAGGGCAACGTGCTCCAAAATGCACCACTGAGCGCACACTATTCACCCTTTCTTCAGCTGAACGGGCATGGGTCATTTGTTGCAGTTTGTGTAACACTTGGATTTTTCACAACCCCTATGACTTCAAAGAGATTGATGGCAGCCATCCCACTCAGAAAGTTGTTCCAACACGCACAGGATCTTAAGGACGATAATAAGAAGTAAAAAACACACACAGTACACATTGGGGGTGATTCCAACTCTGGCGGGCGGCTACCGCCGCCCGCCAGACGGAAACCGCCATTTGGCCGCCACGCAGCCAAAATTCCGCGGCCCCCATTCTGACATTCCCGCTGGGAACCAAGTTAGCGCCCGCCGGCCCAGCGGGAATGAGGCTGCAACACAGGAGCCGGCTCCGAATGGAGCCGGTGGTGTTGCGGCGGTGCGACGGGTGCAGTTGCACCCGTCGCGCTTTTCACTGTCTGCCATGCAGACAGTGAAAAGCAGGCCGGGCCCTGTAAGGGGGCCCCAGGACACCCGTTACCGCCAGCCTCTTCCTGATGGTGAAAACCGCCAGAAACAGGCTGGCGGTACGGGGTCAGAATCCCCAGGGCAGCGCTGCTTGCAGCTCTGCCCTGGCGGATTCTCCCAGCCGGGGCAAAAACGGCGGATGACCGCCGGCCCCGGCAATCCGACCGCGGCTTTACCACCGCGGTCGGAATGGGGATTGAAGCACCGCCAGCCTGTTGGCGGTGCTTCCGTCATTCGTGGCCCTGGCGGTCCAAGACCGCCAGGGTCAGAATGACCCCCATTGTCTTTTGACCAGGAAACTTGTCTTTGACTTTCTGCCTCGTGTCCTTTATATCGTAGGGTTCCATTATATTCAACCATTTACATTAATTAAAGGTATTTGAACAAAATACTATTCAGTCAAATGCATTTGTCTTTTTGAACTAGCTTCATTGCCTCAGGTCTGACATCCGACTGTGTCTACCCCAGCCCTCAAATCTGTCAGACAGACAGACTTGAAACGTAACTGAGTCTATCTGCTTCATCTCTGCTAATATTTTAGTGACATTAGGAATATGTCTTCTTTTGTGTGTAGTCCATGCCTCGTCCTTCACCTTGGTCTGTGTAAAGAATAAACAGTGCTGTTTCAGGTCATCATTGTACAATGCACTAAGGATGATAAGAACACTGGAATATTGAAGAAAATGAAGTGCCCCAGGGTCTGTAATGGCTGAGACAGGCTGAGACAGACGTTCTCCTCCTACAGGGCAAAGCTTATCTTTCTGGTTCTCCCAGTTTATTTTAGAACACCCTATCCTTTGTAGCTGGAATGTTATAGTGCCCTTATAATACTTGGGAGCCTGAATTTCTCATGTAAAAACTGTATGTAATTTCCTTATTACAGTAGACTTGTTTTGTCTCGTGTCGCATTGAGGGGCATATTTATACTCCGTTTGCGCCGATTGTGCGTCAAACATTTTGACGCACAATCAGCGCAAACATTGCCCCGTATTTAAACTTTGACGCCCGAGCCCGCGGACGACAAAATTCTGCCGTGTGCGTCATTTTTTGGATGACTTTAACGGCCGTGCGTCGTATTTATGCTTTCGGGCAAAAATGACACACGGCCGGGAGGCGGAGCGAGAAAATGACGCACAGCCCGATTTGCGTCAAAATTTAACGCCTGGGTCAGGGCAGGCGTTAAAATGGGGCAAACACACCTGTATTTAATCAGAACACACAGAACAAACAGCAGAGCAGCAGAGCAGCAACAGGGAGCCTTGGAGGTCATTCTGATCCAGCGTGCATGCAGACGCAGAGCCCAGCAGCAACAACAACAGCTACAACAACACCAGCAGGGACCCCAAAGGCAGCGCAGAAGGCAGGAGTGGATATTCCGCCCAAGATCCACCCTTCAGGGCCTCAGGGAACACGACATCATACAGAGGTACCGGTTGAACTGGCAGGCCATTCAGCAGCTGCTGCGAAACATTGAACAGCAGTTGGCCCCCACTTTGGTGACACCCCACACCATACCAACAGAAACAAAGCTGCTTGCCGTACTCCACATGCTGGCAAGTGGCTCTTTTCAAACAACTGGTGCCCTGGTAGGCGGAATATCACAACCATCATTCTCCGCATTTCTGCCCAAAGTACTGGATGCCCTCATTCGCCTGACACCCCGCCACATCTGCTTCCCTAACACACTGCAGAAGCAGCAGGAAACTAAACAGGGGTTCTACGCAATCAGTGGCTTCCCACACGTCCTTGGTGCAATCGACTGCACACATGTACGCCTTGTGAGACCTGCTGCAACTGAACACCTCTCCCGCAACAGGAAGCACACACATTCAATCAACGTGCAGGCCATTGTCGATCACCAGGGATTGATCACCAACATCGTGGCTAAATATCCTGGGAGTGTCCATGACTCATTCATCTTCCGTCACTGCACCATCAACCAACACTTCCAGGATGGACGGTATGGCAATGGACTACTTGTTGGTAAGTACAAAAACCTACTTATATATAGACTGCACAGCAACCCTCTAGGACACACAACACATACACCACAACAGCAACATGTCAACAGGAACACACTGAGGTCCTGACATCACTAGCCATGTTTCTTAAGTCACCATTGAACCTGTCACACATCTGAAATAAGTGTACAGCCTAATGTGAAGACATAAATGAGTGTAGTAGCCGAAATGTCACCTTGCAAATTGCAAGTGTCCCAATGACCTTTACATTAATACACTGCCTAAGTCTAAAGGTATGGGATGTCCAGGGTACATTTTTATATGAACGTGCTAACAACACTTATAAATTAAACTCTACATTGAACTATCAACTCACCCCAAGTGAAGACACAAGGATACCTGTATCACAAGTCACAATGCTATGGAGGGCACACTGCACTGAAACTCCCAAAACATACTGCTGACAAACGGTTAGCAGACAAACACTTGCTCAGCCAAGGAAACAACACGATGCAGATGGTATAGCCTACAAGTATAGGATGTCACATCAGTACACAAAAGAGTCACAGACAACACAAGACAACTACTGCCATTAAAGGTCTTTTCAATAGTGCCAGCTACATCAACATGATCCCATACTTTTTCTCTTTCAGCTGATCAGGAGTATGGCATCCAGCCGTGGATAATGACACCATTTGGCAACCCGAGTACTGCTGCAGAGCGGGCATACAACGAGGCCCATAAGAGGACACGCAGCATTGTCGAGCGGACCTTCGGCATCCTCAAATCAAGGTTCCGCTGCCTCGACATCACTGGTGGTAGCCTCCTATATTCCCCCGAGATGGTCTGTAGGATCATCCTCACATGTGCAATATTGCACAACATTTGTGTCAAAAGGAACATTCCCCTCCTCGAACCAGACCCATACATGCCTGAAGACGAGGAAGAGGAGGATGCTGCCCTGCAACAGAAGGGGGAACAACCAAACACGGCTGCTGGAGTGCGTAGGCGCCAACACATTGTGAACCATTTCTTTTAATTATTATCACCATCACCACTTAATGAACTATTGTAAATAAACACTGATAATAAACACCACATCATGGTCTGGCTATTCATTTCTGCACACCTTTGGCTCTAAATATCAGAAGAAGAATGTTGTTTCATGGAGCATTAATGATATAACAATCAGGACACAGAAAAATACACTACAAATGTAATGCCTATCATACAACGGTCACATACACACACAATGTAAATGACTGACATCCTGTACAGTTCACCTTTGAAGGGCAATAGCTGAGGACCACACCCATTACACACATACATGTAGGAAACATGGTTCATCGCAGCAGATGGCACACAACTCAAACACCATCACTCAACTAGGGGAAAACAGGCCTCATACATCAGGCAGTTGACATGCTTTTTCTTCAGGAACAGGAATGTATTACCAGACTCTTGGCAGCAGTACTTCCAACTACATACAATCTTTGCAATGACTATCTGTCACTAGAGTTACACATAAGCAGAACATACACAGCACAAGTGCCACACATATGACAAGCATCCAGCACATCACAGCCCATCTACATGTCAGCCCTTTTCTAAAAACCTTACACACCCATGCGCTTGGTCAGACCCCACCTGTCTGAAGAAGTCCCTGGAATGCTGATATGTGTACCCTGAGATTCCCTCATCTACATACACACACTCACAAGAGTCTTCCAGTGTGCCACACCCTTTCCTATGCCTACCATTGTCATAGTACCATCTCACTGCATGGAACTCAGCTCATATAATACACTGGCTTGGAGTTTTTAAGGCCTGGTATCACCTCTAGATTGATTCTCGTGTGAAAGGTACTGTAGGCCATTTTAAAGCAAATCTCATCCGACAGGACTTGTGAGACACTGATGGAGGCCACACCAGTGATCCCCTCCATGCACACCACCCAAATTTACATGCCCTGTCACTGCTGATGCCTCCTACAGCATAGATGTAGACATTTGGGCAATTACACCATTAAGCATTGCTACTAATGTTGCCGTGTAACAGTTTATCAGGGTTCATGTGTCACCTTTAAAACAACACAGGACATACACAGTGTGACATGTCAACTGTCTACTCCTCCCTCTGACCAGTCCTAGTCAGACCACTGATCATGTAATTTGTGAAAGAGCTGGCTCCTGATTGACCCAGCATCCTGTCAGCCTGACTGACACCTGTCCGTGGGTCACCCTAAAGATACCCGGTGGCCACCTATGGACCACACTTGCTGTCCAAAACCTCTCTTTCCTCAGAGGCTAATTTGTCATTTGCCTCATCAATGTATACTCAAATACATTGTATTGCATCATCTGACTTTTCTTTGTATCATATTTGTGACAGTGCCCTTGAATAGCTAAATCATGGCCCATCCGTTGTCTGGGCCTCATCAATGCCTAAACTACAAAGTGTGACAGTGTACCTGGGCCATAGCCTTTGATGGTGTACGTGGCCTCCAGCAGAACCAGCAACCTCAGATAATGTCCATGAAAAGTCAACACATATGAGGACCCTGACAGTTCACACGCTGAGTAACATTGTTCAAATAATAGAGATGGCTCGTGTGTGCTGAATACCAGCCATCTACTTCTGCACAGAGGCTATGATGTTTCCTAATGCATTCCCATCCACAGAGGCCAACTTGAGTACAAATGTTGCAATGACACATGCCGGATCCAGACACCTGAGACATTCTCTCACTCAGCACACCACGGTTGCCCAGTTGAAAGTCTCATTACACGTCTTCAGTGACAGGGTGGGAGCATCCACGTGTAGGTTACCATGTCCTCAATGACTTTAGTCACATTTAGCTACAAAAACGATACTCATTAGATACACAATTAGTTGCCAATAACTCATGATGAGATCTGGACGTCACAGTGACAACATACACCTTAACAGTTGATACTGGATCAACATTGGACCACACACATGTACATGTACCATCCAATCAACAAAATGGTTGCAAGCAGCCTATCACAGTAGTGTCCCAGTTGTAACCTAGCAGGAAGAATTAAACACACCACTAAACCAGGTAATGCATAAAGGGCTATAAAAATCAACAACCTATTTGCTATCATGACATAAGGAATGTTGAGAATTTGCTATTAAATCAATGCTAAATGGTATGTCAGAATTCGCCAAAGGATTAATAGGGCACATTTCAAATGGGCAAATGGGATTACAGATTAGCAAACAGAGAATCATACTCAATTTGCATCTATGGGCCTGATGCCAATGGTTTAGCATTACTGAATTTGGGAAAACCTTGGATAAAGTTGCAAGTCAGGAACAGCAAACCCCAGGGTGCTGGAGGCCTAAGTCCCCCTCTGCTGCACCCCAAATATACATTTTTTATGCACATGTGAAGCACACACATGCATAAGGGGCATGTGTGCCCTACATGTCAATAGTGAAACATATTTTAGCTACATTAACTCGTAATTAGCACATGGTTACCCCCAAAAAAGGTTTAGGCGACAATTGCATTACCTAATTGGCCTTTATGCTATTTGGAATAGCTTGATACATGTGCTCACAAATTTGCTAAGGAATACATCCTGGTATCTCTTTCATATTTTGAAAGTTGCAATCAGCAATTACCTAAATATGTGCTCAATTATGAGTAATATCCATTCTGGCCAATCATTACTATTGCACTGTCAATACCTTCTATACATCCTATAAGGGACATTTGCTATAGCTAACCCCAAAGTTTATCACTTAGCACCGTTTGGTCATGCAAAATTCCATTACTCATTTGGACAAATGAAATACATATTTGTCATAATGTGTCATATTTTCACACATACAGCTTGTGCGTCATAATTTTTGACGCACAGGAGTGCAAATAATGCAGAGTAATTTTTTTTTTTCATAAATAGATATCATATTTGGTTGCGGCTTAATTTTCACCTCTAGAACTGTAAATTATGCCGCAAACAAATAGTAATTACCAAATATGAAAAATATTTTGACTCTGCATTATCTGCACTCCTGTGCGTCAAAAAATATGACGCACAACCTGTATGCGTGAAAATATGACGCATAATGGAAAAA
This sequence comes from Pleurodeles waltl, assembly GCF_031143425.1. Lineage (NCBI taxonomy): Eukaryota > Metazoa > Chordata > Amphibia > Caudata > Salamandridae > Pleurodeles > Pleurodeles waltl. The sequence continues at coordinate 31,734,596 of NC_090439.1, forward strand.
AACGGCGGCCATGTTATGCAGGATGTGATGTAATAGGATATCCTGTTTACAGATTCTGTGCAGTGGGTGTACTTTCACTTTCACTTTGCAGTCTCTGATTATTCTAGACTGTGTGGCTGTGTGCAAAGTGTTGTCCTGTGAATTAGTGCTTTTGTGTCCAGAGTGCCATCTTACTTGTTGTTTTGTCATTAATATATTGTTGTAGAATACTGTCTGAGTGTGTGTTGTATAAATTTGTCCAGTCCAGTGTTGTATTTATTGTCTGTGGGAGTCTGTTGTAGGTGCTGTTATATAGGGGATAGTTGGGCTCTTCTATTTAAGTTTTCTTTGTATTTCCTCACTCTAACTTTCCCCATTTCCCCCTTTTCTTTTTTTCTACTACTTTTTCCCCTTTTTCAGTGCTTAAATGTCTGGTAGGCCACGGCTTTCCAGGATGGGTGAGGAGGAATTGGGGGGGTTCATATGGCTTGTTTGCCATTTCCTCCCACTGATGCTGGAGGCTGGTGGTAGGGTGATACAGGGGTATCACACGGAGGCCCGAAACGTACGGTGGGGGAAGGTGCGCCATCACTTGGTGCGTCTGTATGGGAGCCAACGGAATGACCATCAATTGAAGCACCGCTGGGCTGACCTGATCTCCAGGGAGCAAGATCTGCTGGACCACCTGGGAATCATGATTGGTGGCCATGTTGGTGAGTACAGATCATGTAACTGTGCACAATTTAAAGCTGTGTAGTGACATGAGATGATTGGTACCCAATCCGCCAGATAAGTAGCTGACTGTGTGTAATGCTAGGGAAACATACAGGGTAATTGATGCACTATGTGAAGGATGACAAATGCTAGCAGTCAGGCAGCTCATGTTTTCCACACATACAGGTTGCTTGTAGCAGAATGTAATGTAGTGCCGCCTTTGTGTCAGACAAGCGACACATTAATGATGCAATCAGGACTGTACAGGTCACAATTACCAGTGAAGTATGGATGTAGTAACATCACACCTACATATGTTGACGCTATAGCTAGACTGACAATTGAAACCCTACATGATGCTGAAAATGAGTGCTGCCTTCACGTCAATTGATGATAGCAATGTGGCCCAGACATATGTCTCATGTGTGTCTGGTTAGTGTGTAGGGAAAGTGTTCACGGAAGTGCCATGCCTTTTCGGAATAACTGTGCTCCTTCACATTTTATTGATACATGCCAGATCTGAACATGAACCAAATTTGTAAAGGACTCAGGTGCCCTCAGCTAACATATTAGACAGGTATTTATTGACACTTGTGCCAAAATCCGAATAGGGATGGCAGTCCAAAGGTATGGACTAGGGTACAAACATCTATGTTTGGTGCCAATCACCATTGTTTGGACACATCAATTTAGGAAACTGTAACAACATGAGGTATTGCCAAAGTATCTAGCCCTCTGTACCATGTACCTAACTGTCACAAATGTGTCATGACCACATAGGCTGTTTGACAATTCATGCAGTCCTTAAGTAACCAGCTTTTGGATGTCTCTCTTGGATGCACATGATGAGATGAATACACACCTATATTGTTGCTGCACACTAATGGAGGTGCATGTTTGCCACCACATGACAGTCCGAGCCACTGCATGTGTGTAGAAGTGTGTGTAACTGTAGCAGGAGACCCATCCTATGTAAATGTTGCACAGGAATTATTCCATGCGGTATGAGCATGTCTGAAAGTGTTTCATTACTCATGTCAGATTATCACATTGTATTTGTATTTGAAATTGTTTGTCAGTGCACGGATTCTGAGCATATTCTTCCTTCCATGCTTTACAGGTGGACCTGCACCGTACACAGTGGGCTCGTTTTGAGGACCCGACACCTACAGTGAGTGTTGACATGTGTGGTATGTTTTGTGTTTGCTGGTGATGTGTGATGGACTACTGTGTGTTGAACAGATTGCAAGGTGTGATGCGCTGCCCAATCATTAGTCTTGTTCCATTAGTGGGATTTCAGTTATCACTTTATTTTGAGTTGACCAATGCTTATCCATTTGTCTGATCTTGGGTTTGTAGGCCATTCCTGTAGGGCCCGCTATGGGAACTGGGGTGAGTCATGTGGAATACACTAGTTACAATAAGAGTTGCACTGGGACTCGTCTCGGAGTGAGTCTGCATGTCAGACTGACATTCTCCCAGATAGCTTCTGCAAATGGCTTGTCTGAAAACTGCTGCTTCCCTATTAACCGATGTACTGAGTACACTGTAGGTTGGATCTTCCGGGAGCATGTACTTCCACAAGTTGTACTAGAAGTGTGTGGGACTAGAGTTCAACGGCCTAGGTGTGCATGCTATTCATGATCATGGGTGTTCTTGCTCCTCTGTGTCTGTTGAAAATTATGCCTCACTGGAAGTATGTGATGTTGTTTGCCTAGGTCAGTACATTTTGACATGTGTGGACCTTGGATAGGACAAGGTTTAGCTGACTTCAATTTGTTGATAGCCCTTACTGGTGGTGTGTGTGTGGAGGCAAAAACATGTTGAGCTTTCTATACACTCCTGGGTGTGCATCTATTTTGGGATTGTTTGTTGTTCTTCCCACCCCCCTCAAAGACAGGCATGGGTTTGTGAATAGGGTACCTAGGACTGAAGCAACCAGTATGTTACACATACTTGTGATTATATGAAATATGGTTTTGAACCTAGTGTACACACTCAGTTATGGCACATGAGTTCTATACTAGCAAATCCCATTACAAATTGCAGACCTTGAAGTTTGTGATTGTTATCACATACACTGACATATGTAGTCCAGGCAATAGGCGGAGGAGGTGCAGCATGATTGTTAGCTGCAACTGTAAGTAATTTGATGACAAGTTATTGCCAGTTGTTACCCATCATGTAGATTATTGTATGTGCTATGTGTGAGATGACCTTTGTAGGCAGGCTTTCCATGTACTTCCTCTGAGACTTTCAATGATCTATATGGTGATATGAGCTGTTACAAGTACAGTAGATGTATTGTCAGATTGACCACTTGTGCTATTCCACACAATGCAGTTCCTATGGTAAATGGTAAATAGTTGGCCTTTGTCTTCACAGCTGCAAACATGAGTGCCGCACAGAGGCATGAATTTGAGAGGCGGGCCATGAGGTACCGACACATCCTGCAGGTGCAGTCGGGGTTCCGATGGATGGCCTGTAAATACCAGTCGGATCAGGCCTCCGGAGCATGGTGGGCTTCACCACAGGGTGGCCCAAGGTTGCCCACTACAGCCACCACCACCACAACCACCGGTTCTCCCCAAGTGGCCCCAGCCACAGCGGGGACAGTTGTCCCTGCCTCTGCAGCACACCCAGGCCCCAGCAGTGTGACAGCTGCAGGACAGTCCAGTGGGCTAGACTCAACACGCACACAGAGCACCTCTGCCGGGACCCAAACAGCAGCATTACCTCCAATCGACCCTGCGGCATTCCTGGCTTTGGAACGCAAAATGGACAAATTTATGAGGAAGGTGGACAAGCTTAGCCAGGAAGTGGCCTACATCAAGAAGCGGGTCAGGTCTATCAGACGGACCCTCCGGAGGGCCAACCTTTAGGACTGATATATTCAATGTCGAGGCTTTCCCTTTGCTCCATTGTTGGCATGACAGCATGGCCCCAAAGGACTGTTGTTGGTGTAGTGTAATGTTGTGCCCCAGCTTCTGTTTGTGCAGGCCATGCCCCCTGCAGTTCCCCTTTACCCATGCCACTCCATGTATATGATGACTTACATGCAATGTGTAGCAGGTATTTCCCCCCCTGCTTACAGTCAACATTAATTCCCCATGCGACTTACGCTGCATGTGTGTTGTCTCGTGGTAGTCTGCGCTGTCCTGTCCTTGAATCCCTGTGACAATCTCCTCAGGGATGACGGCTACGACCATCTCCTCCATGTGGTCCAGGGCCTCCTGGTGTGCTGGACTCCCACCTCCAGTCTGCAATGCTGCCTTCCTGTTCCTGGCCATTTTTTCCTTGGTCCTGCATTTGCAGTCATGCCAGCGTTTCTTACACTCGGTGACTGTCCTGCGTACTTCAGCCACACTGTTAATCTTGTCAACCATTTGTTGCCATATGGCCTCTCTCCTACTGATTGGCAACTTTGAGGTGATAAACAGTTGGTGCTGGTGTTCCGTCACCTCTTTAACCAGGATTTCCTGCTCCTCTGCACTGAAGCAACACTTTCTTTTCTTTCTATAAATGTCCTGGTTCTTGTATGGATCGTCCTGGCTGGTTCCTGGTCTGCTGTCATCTTCCTGGGATCTGTAGTGGCATCTGGGATCCATTTTGCCTCTCCTCTGGTGCACTTGCAGTGTTCGCGGGTTTTTTTGACGCTATTGCGTCAAAAAACGGCACATATCCAGGTTGCGGTGTCGTAAATCGACCCACAGTCATTTCCGCCACGTTAACGTCATTTTCCTTTACGACTTGACGCCGCGGTGTGCGTCAAAAATAATAACTCCCACCTGTTGATTGCGCCGCCGTGCGTCAAAGTATAAATTTGACGCCCGCACGGCGCTACGAAATGGCGTTAGCCGGCGGTAAATTTTTTGATGCAAAACTGCGGCTGCGCAGTTTTGCGTCAAAAAGTATAAATATGGCCCTTAGTGAGTTAGCTGCTTGAATGTAGTAAGTTATTACAGTTGATTTGTGACGTCACAGTTTTTTATGCAAGAGCCAGCATCCAAGGTGAATGCCACTGGGCATCACTGCAGCTTAAACAAATAAACAATAACTCAATTTTCCTTCTTCTGATCTGTTTTTCTAAATGAACAGCTATCTGTACAAAGGAGATAGTTATATCAACATGTTTATTTTTCCATGCTACAACTGATTACAGTAAAGAGAATCTCTGAATGTTTCCTCACATTCTGAGCTATAACATTTTTTATGTGACTTAAGTTAAATTGAATATGTCTTTTTTATAACCTACTACTAAATGCTTTTCCAATTTTGTACTACTGATTTTGCTTTTATTCTTCATGCCTGCAACAATCTCTCTTTCATAAAAAAGTGTATGACACCAAGGATGAATACCTGACCATGTATTATAAGGAATACATATCCTATGCAGTAAATAGAAAGGATATTGAAAGTCACTTCAGAGTTCCAGGGCCTTTTAAAGGAACTCAACTTTAGGCTTCCTTCCTCTATATGGTCACCAAATGTTTTTTAGTCCCAATATCCTTATAGTGTATGTTTAGGATACTTTGGTGGTCAGTATGACATTGGTGGTCAGGTTACCACCACGCTGGCGATGGCGGTAGTACCAGCGCCAGGCCGCCAGTAATGACCACCAAATAATGACCATGGCGGTGATCCCTCTCATAGACAGCCAATGTACCACACCAACCGTCAGCATGGCAGGAACACTGAACACGGCGGTAGCCACCTACAGGCAGACGGAAGACATGGATCCACCCACCGTATTATGACATAGCACACGGCCAGAATTTCCAGGGCGGTAGCAACAACACCAAAAGCCTGACAAAAACACATCATTTGAAAGGAGAAACTCACCTCCTGGGACACAGAGGAGTCAGCGGCAGCCATGGAACCAGAACTGCAAGCCTTCCCAATGCTATACCATGCCATGGCCGTCTTGGAGTTCCAACACAGACTAGGACGACGATGGTGAGTACAGCCACCTAGCATACAAGGGAGGGATAGTGGGGGGACAGTGACACACACAGTCACATCACACACCATACACACACACCACACACCCAGAACCAGGTGCAGAGTAAATCAACAGTAACAGGACCCAGGAGCAAAGAAGGCAAGGACACATACCTCTGTTCCAACCACTGTAATCATGTTGGATGAAAATTCAAATTCAAAGAACATACAACTGCATATGTACATGCAGGCCCAAAGGCCTTTTCAAAGTCACTAATGACCACAGGGCAAAGTCGAAGCCCCAACTTGACTCCTGACATCACTGGGACTTCACTGTTCAGGGGCATCATGTTCGAAATGGGCAGGCACCTCAAGGGGTAGGGAGGGTTGGGGCGGGTGGGGGGGTTTGCATCTCAATGTGAGGGGGCTCCTAGCCCGCTGGTTCTGGAGGGGCTCCTTGCCCACTGGATACTGAGGGGTCTCTTTGCCCACTGGATACTGATGGGGCCCCTTGTCCACTGGTTCTGGAGGGGACCCTTTCCCACTGGATACTGAGGGGACTCCTTGCCCTTTGGATACTGAGGGGGGTCCTAGCCCACTGGTTCTGGAAGGGTCCCTTGCCCACTGGTTCCTGAGGGGTGTCCTTGGCCACTGGTTCCAGAGGGCTGTCCTTGGCCACTGGTTCTGGATGGGTGTCCTTGGTTACTGGTTCTTGAGGGGTGTCCTTGGCCACTGGTTCTGGAGGGCTGTCCTTGGCCACTGGTTCTTGAGGGTTGTCCTTGGCCACTGATCCTAGAGGACTGCCCTTGGCCTCTTGTTCTGGAGTGTGTCCTTGGCCACTGGTTCTTGAGGGCTGTCCTTGGCCACTGACTCTTGAGGGGTGTCTTTGGCACTGGTTCTAGAGGGCTGCCCTTAGCCACTGGTTCTTGAGGGGTATCCTTGGTCACTGGTTCTTAAGGGGTGTCCTTGGGCTTTGTCTTTGTTGGGGCCTCCTTGTGCTTTATTTTTGTAGAGGCCTCCTTGGCTTAGTTTTTGTTGGGGCCTGCTTGGGCTTAGTTTTTGTTGGGGCCTCCTTGGGCTTTATTTTTGTAGGGGCCTGTTTGGACTTTGTTTTTGCTGGGGCCTCCTTGGGCTTTGTCTTTGTTGGAGCCTCCTTGGGCTTAGTTTTTGTTGGGGCCTCCTTGGGCTTTATTTTTGTAGGGGCCTCCTTGGACTTTGTTTTTGTTGGGGCCTCCTTGGGCTTTGTCTTTGTTGGAGCCTCCTTGGGCTTTATTTTTGTAGGGGCCTCCTTGGCCTTAGTCTTGGGAGGGGTATCCTTGGCCCGAGGTTTTGGAGCGGCTCCATGCTCTTGATTGTCTGTTTGGGAGAGGGTGGCACTTTAGCCCTCCGTTTTGTGGGCGGAAGAGTGTTCTTGAGGCAGGGGGCCGTCGTCACACTCATATGCCCCTTAGTGGCTGCTAGAGACTTTGTGGGTGGTACAGTGTCAGACTGTGCGCTTGAGGTACTGTCCTGGGGGGTGGGACCTTCCTCTTACTGGCAGGAGGAGGGGAGGGAAGAGGTTGAGGTGGGCAAGGAAAAGCTTCTTAGGGCCAATGGGGCAGGATGTGGGAGGAGGGATGGGAGTTGAGGTAGAGGGGATGGTTGTAGGAGGAGAAGGTGTGCAAGACTTAGGTGCAGGTGCATGGACAGTGTGCGTGTGTGAGGTGGATGGCTGTTGGGGTCTGAGTGCGAGCATTTGTGTGTCTTTGGAGGGGGAGCAGACAGGGTGGGGGAGGACAAACAGGACATGGGGATGGATGTTGTGGTGGCGTATGCAAGTGAGGTGGGTGTTCTGCATGATGTGGAGATGGTGGTGACTGCGCATGTGGTGCATGGGGTGCAAGTCTGCATGTCTGCATGTCTGCTATTGTGGTGACTGTGGGCAAGGCTGTGTAGGTGGCAGGTTCAGGGAAAGTTGATGCATTGCATGCAGGTGTGAGTGCGGATGTGAGGGAGGAGGAGGGGAGACAGTGGAGGCAGTGGATGATGTTGTGTGTACATCTGTCTGTTTGCTGTGTGAGTGTTTGTGGACTGAAGTGTGTTGCCTGTGTTTGTGCGAATTTTGTGTGATGTTTTGTGTGCATGCTTGTCTGAATGTGTGCGTGGGATGGGTTGGGGGTGAGGAGACTGAGACTGGGAATGGGAAGTGGTAGTTGGAGAGACAGAAGAAACGGGGACACTGGCTGCCATTACTGAAAAGGCCAGAGACTGAAACTATCTCTGTAGGGCCACCAAGCCACTGTGAATGCCCTCCAGGAAGGCACTGCATTCCTGCATCCATGATGCTAGCCCATAGATTGGCATTCATTATGGTTGACTGCCTACAGTGATGGATCTGAGGAGGTCAATAGCCTTCTCACTGAGGGCAGCAGGGCGGAATGGGGCAGGCCCTGAGGTGCCTGGGGCGAAGGAGATGCCCACCCTCTTGGGTGAGCGGACACAGGCAACTCAGTGGGGAGCTACTGGGAGGGCGGTACTGGTACGGGGTGGCCGTAGAACCTGTAGCTTGGGTGGTCTCAGAGGGGTCTGCCACCACCAGGGAGCTACCATCAGAGGAGGTATCAGAGTCAGTGGTATCACCTCCTGTCCCCCTTTGGTGCTCCCCTCGCCCTCTATCCCACTGGTCCCCTCGATGTCAGTGAATTCTGCCTCCTGGGGCCCGTGGGCTGCAGTTCCTTCACTTGCTGGTGCCCCTGCTACTTCGTCAGATGATGCTAATGCACACATGGACAGGATGACAAAAGGAAAGGGGGGGAGAAATAAGGGAAGCACAGGGTCAATCACAGCACCAACAGCACAGATGGCATACACATCACTGTCACGCACTGAGACTGAGAATGGGCAGTTTGGACCACACTGGCATTCCATTGGCTAAGTAAAATAGCAGGTAGGAGCCAAACAATGCCAGCTACACACCCACTGGGACCAACCAAGCCCTGTCTGCCATGGAAAGCCAGCTACCTAGCTATCAAAAACATGCATTTTACCCTATTTACCTAAGCTAGACCATGCAACAATGTCTAAACTGGAATACTGGGGCATCTGCTGACTAGTACCCTGCACCCAAATCCCATATCAGGCAACAGAGATGGTTGGCAAACACACTATACTCACCCCATTTTGGTTGCTGTAATGCCCTCAAGCGCCCATCCAACTCAGGATTGGCCACTGCCAGTATGCGGCCCAACAGGGGGTCAGATTCCGATGGGCACCCCTCCCTTGTTGGAGCCCATCCCCAGCTGGGACTCCGCTGTATTCCCGGCCCAGCATCTCAGGTCCTCCCACCGTTTACTGCAGTGCTCCGCCCGCTGTAGACCCTCATGGTCTGTACTTCCTTGGCGATGGCACGCCACAACCATGAACAAGACAATCCAACCTGTTACACAAATGGCCTACAAACTGCATTAGCCCCTCATGACCAGCACCCCTACATTAACACTGCCACCAGCCAAACCCCCCCAATGACACACCTCTGGCACACTTATACTTCTCCATGCAGCCATGTCGCATTCAACGTACCCATGATGTACTCGCCTGTTGGTCTGGAGGCCCATACAACTGCCCAGGCAGGGGTAGGACCCCATCCACGAGCCTCTCCAACTCTCCCGACAGGAAGGCTGGGGCCCTTTTCCTTGTCTCACATGCCATGGCAGGTTCCTGACACCAGGTCAGAGCAGCACTCGCAGTAGAGATGTAGTCCTGTGGTAAGGCAGGAATCAAGTGCAGTGGTAGAAAGAAAATGGCGGCCAGGTCCGGGGCGGTGAACACCATCACCACCGGCGTTGATCATCATTGGTTCCCGTACTACATAGAGGGTCATCTTAGCCAATGAGGAATTGCATGGTGGTGCAGACTGCCTCCCGCCATGATGTGAACTCCGGCAGAGTGAGGTCACTTTACTTGTCCCTGCATACAGGACAGGTGGTTGCCATTTTCTAATGCTAGTACACATGTACAGATTTAAAAGTGCATCATTGATGTTGAATGTACTCACCTATACAATTCCAGTGTCCAACATACAAGCATGCTCTGTGTACACTGCTGTAGCGAGTCTCTGGTTCCTGTTGTCACTCCCTTCTTACTTTTGGGTCCCTTAGGTACCACCCGCTACGGAGGAATAGTATGAGGAGGCAAGCACCTGTGTGCAGACCCCTTGTGGACTTGGCTACACTGGAGGACAGGCACATCATAGTCACATATCATCTGGACAGGGCTACAATCACAGAGCTGTGTGCACAATTGGAGCCTGATCTGCTACCTGATATCTGTTGCACCACAGTAATACCCCCTATTGTGCAGGTACTCTTAGTGCTCCATTTCCTGGCAAATGGCTCTTTCAAGGTGACAATGGGCTTGGCTGCAGGAATGTCACATCCAATGTTCTCTATTGTGCTTGCAAGGGTTTTGTCTGCCATGCTAAAACATGTGTGCAGCTACATCGAATTCTCCTGGGTAGATTATTTACGCACAATGAAGGCTGGATTCTATGCGATGGGACATATACCACATGTAATTGGGGCCATTGACGGGACCCATATTACCTTAGTCCCCCCTCCCAGGGTCAATGACCAGATGCGCAGGAATTAGAAGAGTTTCCACTCACTCAATGTCCAGATGGTGGGCCTTGCTGACCAGTACATCTCCCACGTCACTGCCAAGTATCCTGGGTCAGTGCATGATGCCTTTGTCCTGAGGAACAGCAGTGTCCCACAGCTGATGGCACAACTACAGAGGCAAAGAGTGTGGCTTATAGGTGAGCCTGAGTCCCCACCCAATGTATGTCAGTGTATGCCTTCAGGAGTCATACCCCATGCCATTGTGCAGGACTAATGTGTGTACCTCACTTCCTGCAGGTGATTCCGGCTACCCAACCTGTCCTGGCTCCTGACTCCTGTAAGGAATCCAAGAACAGGGGCTGAGAATAGGTACAATGATGCTCATGGGCGTACCAGGAGGGTTTTTGAAAGGACCTTCGGGCTCCTGAAGGCGAGGTTCAGGTGCCTCCATCTGACAGGTGGATCCCTATGCTACTCCCCTGAGAAGGTCTGCAGGATTGTTGTTGTGTGCTGCATGTTACACATTCTGGCCCTCAGGCGGCATGTGCCCTATCTGTAGAAGGAGAAGGGTGACAATGCAACTGTGGCAGCAGTGGACACTGAGGACAGTGAGTAGGAGGAAGCGGGGGAGGATGTGGACAATAGGACACACAAGATCCAGCAGTACTTCCAATGACACTCCGGTAAGACTGTTGAACTAAACATTTCTCAATTTTTGTGTTGTGCTGTGTGGCTGTAGCATAATGCTAGTCATTACCTTTGCATCCCACCTAACTGTTACCTATGCTTTCCCTTATTGCAGATGTTGCTGTGGTTACAACAGTGTAATGCTGTAATGTGTACAGGCTGCTGAGAGACATTTTGTAGGATGGATCAACATGTAACTGGACATTTACACAGGTTCATGTAGTTCATGATAGTTTGATTTATTGTACATTAACTTCAGCTAAAGCACAAAAGCTCCAAACAGCTGTGGCTCTACCCTGACTATGTTCTCATCCATGGCCCGCAACTCCTCATCAGTGAAACGGGGGTGCCTTTGTGGGGACATGGGTGTTGTGTAGTGTGTGTAGGTTGTGTAGAGGGTGATATCTGATATGGTGCGGTGTGTGGTGCGTGTGGGATGAATAGGTAGTTGTGATATGTGTGTGCAGTTCTCTTTTGCATTAGCGTCAGTAAGTGTGGTAGTTCTGACAGTTTATCATGTTCAGTGGGTCTGGCGGATTTGAGGTTGTAGCTGTTTTCTGTCGTATCAAGTGAACTAAGAAGCAAATCAGTTTTGTGGATCATACCAAGACTACACAATAGCACATTATCAATGGTCAGCTCAAAGACAAAGTTTGTTGGGAAAGATCTGCATGGATATTATTGCAGCACCCTCCTTCCACGTCCTCGTCGATATTTGAGGGGTCTTTGCTAATGGGTAAAGAGGGATGCTACGTCACAGGTGATTTCTTTGAGAGACTGCTGTGTCTCTTGCAGACCTTGATAGCTGCTGTGGCAACAGTGAAGACCTGAGTTCACCCATTTAAGCCAGGTTTAAATTCAGCAGGGTAAACATTGCATATTTTATGCCTTTAAATTTGAGGGCTCACTTGACATCTGTAAATGTACGTGTGGCTTCCTGAAATGCCATGCTAAAGTCTGGGTAAATGGCTGGGTGCATCTTGGTAGTGCATGGGCTCTTCTCTCTTGTCACCTGGAGAATCTTCTCATGATCTCTGAAATTGAGAAGTGTAGTGATAATCAGGCACAGAGGGGCCCAGGTTTGGCTTGGGACCAAGTGAACAATGTGCTCTCTTGACCAAAAACACATCAGAAAAGCTAGACCAGTTAAAAAATTCTATTAATAAGTTCGCTATAAGAAAAAAGCGGGACGTCCTATATTAATAGATTCTACCACATCTACTATTTGTATGCTATTGCACCAGAGACATGCTTCTAAATCATTGTTTTTCACTGCAGGAGTGCTCATTATTTCCATGTGTAGCAACTTTCCTGGTGGGGTGTTAGAGTAATATTCCAAGTCAGGGATTCAATGCTCCATGATATCTAAGTGGACATTCTGACAGCCTATGCTCTCTCTGAGGTGGTCAAAGTAAGCATGTGACCATCTCAATTTTATTGTTGATTGACCGTAGACTAGCTTTGAGCCATAGTAGAATTGCCATGTGTCCCCAGTAGGAGGTAGTAGGTTTGAATCACTCTCTCCTTTAGTGTGGACAGCTCTCGCACATCTACGTAGCTAGCGCTGCTCAAAGACCAATGCAATTTATTTATGGCCCGTGTGTTCATTGTTCAGTGGGACTTATTTCCACATGTAGGACCGGTGGTGTATTATTTAATCAATGAAAGTGTGCCTACCTAGTTGCTGTGTAGCTTGTGTACTGTAAAAACTTTTGGGGTGAACAACACCCACCTCACTGACCTACTTTAGTGCAGAGTCTGATTCGGCAGCACCCGTACGGAGCACTCTTTCCTGACAGGATAATGTAAAGTATCAACATCTCTGTAACTGAACATCCAAGCTGAGCTGACCTTTTCAGCCTTGCGCCTAAATGAAGGGGAACTTAACTCATGATCTGGGGAGGGGGCCACCTAGGACAACAAACCACAATGCAGGTTAGCACAGCAGATGGTATTGTGTGGTTTCCAGTCATATAGCTCCTCCACATCCGCAGTGCTTCTCAAAGCACAACAGTCTGTCATCAGAGCGGGCAGCTGTCCAATATCCCAGCACTCACTGCCATGCTGCATTTAAAGGCTCCCACTGCATTTTCCAGAGTACACAATCTTTATGGTCCTAAGTGATGCTTTTGCAGGATTCAGTGGCAATATTGGGCCAGGCTCAGGGGAGGACCGTTCTCGTCCGCCGTGGTGGGTGAGCTGCTAGCACAGACTCCGTCTTACCAGTGACCACTGATGTAGTTGGCATTCAACAACTGTGCTTGTATATAGGCCGAGGACTGGCAATGCCATCTGCGGCGGAAACAAACACCAACCATCCTCTCTCCCCTGTTCCAGCAGATGTTTCATAGCCCTCACCACACTGCACAAATCCTCCACATCCTCCAGAGCCTTTATTTAAACAAGGATTTTCAGGCAAGGATGCAGAACTCTAGCACAGTGTGGCCACCTTTGCCGCTAGCTTAACCATGTCCCCGTTACTGTTTGCTTTGTCTTTGACCCAGGAAAGGGTTGACATGGGCACTGTTAAAGGTTATCTGTCAGCCCTTTGGGCCGCTTTGGATTTAGTGGGCAATCTGTCCTTTTTCAAATCAACCATTGTGATGCAATTTTTCAAAGGTTTCATTTACTTTCCTTCCTAAGTCTTGGTGATGCCATAGTGGGGCCTCATTTTGGTTCTTACTTTTGAAGTGCACTTCTTTTAAGTCATTGCACAGCTGGCGTCTATATCTCATGACCCTGAAGACGGCCTTTCTCATTGTAAAAACATCAGACATGCTGTGGTTGAGGGCTTGGGCGGCCTTTTTGCTGAAAGTTGTGACTCAATTTCACGTCAGATCATCACTCTTCCTACACCCCTCAAAAGAGGAGGAAAAACTCCATTGTTTGGATTCAAAAGCGAAATGAGCTTTTACATCAATCGTACCAAAGACCATCTAGTGGATGATCAGCTCTTTTTGGGGGTCTCTGGGTCAAAGAAGGGCAAGGCAGTGCAGAAATGCCATTTGTCCAGATGGATGCATTAGGATGTTCTATATGTTTGCCAGGAAGCAGCCTCCAACGAGGGAGATATTGCTTTGGTATCTATTCTAAAGATGACGAATCAGCATGTAAGAAGTATTCATCAAAATAAGTAGTTACCTACCTTTGGTAATATTTCTGGTAGATACTCTATCTAACCAGCTTCCTCTGCATCTTTCAGCCTCCTAGGGCTGTGGAATAGGCCCTTTTCCATGTAAAGGTTCCCAAGTACACTGAGGCACAAACAATCAGTATTACGGCTATGTGACCCACAGCATGGACAGGGATCAGAAAGAAACTGACATCAGCATGCTTTGGTAGCGCTTATATGCAGCTCCAACTGTCACTTCCAGAGCTGAGAGAAGTTGACATGGAGTTGCACAAAGAAAGCACCTACAGGCATGCATGGGCCTATATTGAAAAATCTTCCAGATCCAGTTCAGTGCCTTAGGATATTCAAAAGGTGAAGAATCTGTGGTTAGAGCATCCACCAGAGAGTGTGTTATCAAAGGGAATTATTTTCTTTTTGTATAGCACAGATATTGATGAATAAAGAATTGAAGGTGTTAGAGCGTCAGACCTTATTAAGTAATCTTACAAGGGAGAAGTCTATAGGCCGATGGACCTTTTGACTGCTCTTTGAGATTTTCCCACCATGTGATCCTGTACCAACATAAATCAATAGCAAATATCAATCAATGATATCAATAATAAATAGAGGTCAGTATTTTGCACACACCATGGCACTGCATTCATAAATAACCACACCTTTTTGTAAGCATTTATTACCCTATATTAACAATGCTAATGTCACGTAACTTAATCTCAGAATCAAATGATAAACATACAGAAACAATACTGGCTGACCAAAGCGATTAAAGAATCGCAATCTAATCAAAGCTTGAGCTACTACACATTCTAAGGTTACAGTACAAATTAATAGCAAGAATACCTGTGCAAACTAAATAATATACATTTAGATTCAGCAAAGAAAAGACATCAACTGTTGTTATATGTAGCAAACTTTATCAGTGAGACCTCTAACTAACATCAGAATAGAATAGCACGTTTGGGCTTCATGCAAAAACAATCTAGTCAACACAAATTTGGAAAAAATCTAACTAAGGCTGTGTCAAAACAGTGGTTTGTACCTAGAAACAAAAGCAAATAGACATAGCAATCAGTAACATTATCAGTATATCTGTCCTCAATGTGGTTCAGCAAGCTGTGACAGTCTTTGTCAATAGGACATCAGTTTGGTCAGCAAGACATCAGGATGCAGCATCAAGGTTCAGAAATAAGCAAGTCTCTTTAAGCAATAAAGATAAGCACGTCCCTTCTCAGGACGGTCAAGAAAATAATAGCCTGATGGCAAAACGGAAACATGATGATCTCCTCTCTGTGCAGTCTGCCTAAGTTAGATTTCCTAAACTTCCTAAAAATACATTCCACACCCTCATTGGTCAAGGAATCTCATATTTACTTTTAGTCCAATTAAATTAAAACCTCAAATCTATAATTTTACTAGTACAAGGTTCACATGTCGATGATTGGCTCCTCTGCTCTCGTTCGCATTGTTCGGCTTGTCAGGTATCAATATTGTTGCAACTTATACTCCAGTGAGTGCATCCATTGTCTTCTCATGGTTAGGTATGTCTTACACACACTACATTAAACATTGTTTCACTAGCAAGTACATCATCTTCTAGCAAGCAGTTTCTCATGAGAACTAACTTCAGCTACAAGCACTTGGTCAGTACAGTGGAAAAATCACAATTTAATTATCTAAGCATCCAGTTTATCAAAACGCCTAAGGAATGCAGCTTGACATGAGGCAGTGCAACTAGGCCAAGACCTCGCTAAGTTAAGGCCTACGATTAATAAAGCCAATACATAATGCATAACCCTTAATATGACATATTACTACATTAATCAAACATAAGCTCAACATTATTTCTTATTAATAAGCCTTTAATAAGTACACTTCGTGAACATTGGCGGCCACTCACGTGAGCGCAACTTCAAATGCCTGTGTTATTTTTCTTTAAGTTAATACATTTTCTATGCGAATTCAAAACTCAAAATACATGAATATTCATTCATTAACTCATTAATAAACTCAGCATTAACAATCCCTCCTTTGTCGACTAAATGTGTCATCACAATAAACCTTCCCACACAATTTTGTGCTTCAGCTAAAATTCTGTCATCTCTATCCCCTCATATCTTCGTTCCCTTTTTGAATTTCCCCTAAATAATTTTTCTTCATTTCTTCCCCCTGATAATTTTTCATTTTCTTCATTTCAATCGTTGTACATCATTTACTTATTCCTCAAGCTCCAATTATGCAAATCACAATAATCAATATCCCTTGTATTATTTTCAATATTCTCCCTTTCTCAATGTTGCTGAGCCATTTTCCCAGTGAAGCAAATCCTTTGCCAACTTTCTCC
Organism: Pleurodeles waltl; assembly: GCF_031143425.1. NCBI lineage: Eukaryota > Metazoa > Chordata > Amphibia > Caudata > Salamandridae > Pleurodeles > Pleurodeles waltl. The sequence goes on from NC_090439.1 coordinate 31,750,986, forward strand.
CAAACACCTGGTTCTTTTAACTCTTTCAAATCAGCACTTTCATTATTCAGATTAGTAAGTAAGTGTTAGAAATGGGGTCTTTGGTTGGCAGTCAGGTCACCCCCTGTCCAAGCAAGGACCCTCACTCTAGTCAGGGTAAGTCACACACAATCCAAATTATCCTGTGCCCACCCTCTGGTAGCTTGGCACTGAGCAGTCAGGCTTAACTTTAGAAGGCAGTGTGTAAAGTATTTGTCCAATAAATCATACAATGACACCATATAGCACCACAAAAATACATCACACAGTGTTTAGAAAAATATATAATATCTATCTGGTTAAATGCAGGTCAAAATGATTAAATTGCAATACGTATATGTTGAGATATCACTGTAAAAGTGATATAAAGTGTCTTAAGTCTTTTAAAAGCAAAACAAAGTCTCTTTCAAGCACAAAGTACCTGGTTCGCGTGAAAAATCTCCACAGAGAACCGCAGAGGAGGAGATGCATGGAAACAAGTGGTGTGCATCGATTTCTCGGGCCGCACACAGCGATGCGTCATTTAGTTTTCACGCAGGAATGGCTGTGCTTCGATTTCCAGCACTCGGTCGTGGATCCTCTGTGGATTGCGGGGTTTTCAGACGCCCCGGGGACGATGCGTGGATTTCCGGCGCAGGCAGGATGAAGTCACAGATGTTGCGCCGATCTGGTGGGCGCTGCGTCGATTCCTCTCTGGAAGTCAGGCTGTTTCATTCCGGCTCGGCTGCGCGTCGATCTGGTGAGGCCGTGCAGTGAATTTCCCGTCACTACGCTGGCACTGCGTCGATCTTCTCATTGCAAAGTTGAGCTACGTCGTTCCAGTTCGGCGTGTGGTGAAACTTTCACCTCCGTGCAGGCTGTGCGTCGTTTCTGGCAGGCTGTGCATAGAATTTCGTCGCACAAGGAGTCCTTCTTGTAGAGATGAAATATTTTTGGTCCTCAGACTTCAGGGAACAGGAGGCAAGCTCTATCCAAGCCCTTGGAGAGCACTTCTTTACCACAGCCAGAGAGCACCAAGGCAGCAGGACAACAGCAAGGCAGCAGTCCTTCACAGAAAGCAGACATGTGAGTCCTTTGAGCAGCCAGGCAGGTCTTCTTGGCAGGATGCAGGTTCTGGTTCAGGTTCTCTTCTCCAGGAAGTGTCTGAGTTGGTAGGGACAGAGGCCCTGTTTATATACCCAAATGTGCCTTTGAAGTGGGGGAGACTTCAAAGAGTGGCTTAGAAGTGCACAAGGTCCCCTTTCAGTTCAATCCTGTCTGCCAGGGTCCCAGTAGGGCCGTGGCAGTCCTTTGTGTGAGGGCAGGCACTGTCCTGTGACATGCAAGTGTCAGGCCCTCCACCCTCCAATCCCAGGAAGACCCGTTCAAAATGCAGATGTATGCAAGCGAGGCTGAGTATCCTGTGTTTGGGGTGTGTCTGAGTGAATGCACAAGGGAGATGTCAACTAAACATAGCCAGACGTGGATTGCAAGTCCATAATTAGATTAAATAAGCCAATTGGGTGTGAACCAATGTTACCATGTTTGAAGGGAGAGAGCATGTGCACTTTACCACTGGGTAGCAGTGGTAAAGTGCGCAGAGTCATAAAACCAGCAAAAAAAGGGTCCAAAAAGTGGAGGGAGGCAGACAAAAATTTAGGGGTGACCACCCTAAGGCTGTCAGGTCCAACAGTAAGCTTCTAATTTCCTTACTATTATTAGGGATATACATGCAGCAATGCCTCGAATTAAGCATTTTGCAAACTCTGGCATCTTTTGCTAAAAGAATGTCTAGCGCAATGCAGTTCTGAAGAGTCATAGTTCTTACCTCAGCCACTTCTGTATCCATTAGGATCATGGCTCCTGAATGATGTGTCAGCTTGTTATCCGCAATAGTAGACAACGTTCGAATCTTTATAGAATTCAGAACAACTCCTACTGAAGGAATCATTGCTCCAAATTTATCTCCCACTACACCAGAAGGAGACTCTCTCCTTTCTCTATTGTGATGTAATTCAGTCACATTAAGTGATTTTTTCAAGTTGGAAAATCTATGGAAAAACTATCCCTAAGTAACATGTGCCATACCATCCTCATTGAAGACGGTAATAAGCATTAGGTTGATAAATGTAATATATACCTGGAATCGCTGGGTCCTGTCCATTCAACATAAATTTCCATTTACTCTGAAACAGAAACACATCCCTACGTTCACTCGTTCCCACAAATAGAGTGTCAGTGCGAGATTTAGGTCTATATACACAAAGCTTCCCTATGTGTTGCGCATCTAAAGCTAATTCCCCTTGTGTCTTTATTTCACTAATAGCATAATAATTTCAATAAGTCCTTTTCTCTAAACCCTTTTCTAACTTCTCCTTTAATGCCTTTCTCCTGTCATCTGTCTGATCTAAGAATCTCTTTTCTAAAGGAGTAAGCAAGCATGTCACGTTATTCTTGTGAGCGTAAGCTGTCCCAAAAGTTAATGTAGTCTCTAAGAAACCCCTCACTAATACTATATCATTGTCCTTAGCTACTCTACTCAGGTACCTAAATATGGGGACAAACGAAAACATCACATCGTGGTTGGAATAGAAATATTGAATGTACTCCTGGTTATAGAATCTTCTTAGTAACAGACTACAACTTATCCCATAGGTAAGAGGCAAACTATGATAGGTAACTCCTTCTTAGACTGATGAAGGAATCTGTGTACACAAAAAACAATTCCGCGCATCCATTGTCTCAACATACTTCCTCAATATGCGATAGAAGACATTAGAAGAAAGTTCCCTTTGTGCGTTATCTACGTGCAGATACTTCTCATCTAACCTGATCTTATCTATTGCTGTTAATGCAGTAGTTGTCTCTAAAGCTGAAGTATGGTTGACTTAACTCTTGTCAAGAACAGTCATCCCCACAATAACACACATTATCACACATACAACTGCCAAACCAATTCTCATGTATTTACAGCACCTGTTCTTCCTACCCTGCTGACTAATTTTATCCATGATCTGTAAAAAATCAGAAAGTAGAAGAGAAAATTTAGAAATTATGCAGCAAAAATCAAAAACAAAAGTCTTCTTTCAGCAGTTATTTACAGCTTTCATTCTCACTTCCAGGATCCTTTTTCTAAAAAATCTGTAAGTTTGCCAAAATCAGTTTAGCAGCTCATCCAATCAAGTTTTCAAAAGTATTTTCCAGTTACTTCCAACAGTATCTTTCTCTTTACACTTTTCTCAATTTGCCTCAACAGTTCAGTTCGTTAGCTTTGTTCAAGTGTAAAAATATTGACCTGGAATGTCTCGATCAAAACAAAAAGACAAAAACTCTCTTTGCCATTCACTTGTCTTTGCATACACCCATTAAGGACCTGCGTACCTTCGACTTGCTATTCTCTTCTTTTTCAACTTTCGGTCTGCATTCAATTCTCTTTCACTTAGGTCTTCTCTGCTTGTCGTATCTACTTCTTCTGCGATTGTTGTCCTTTCTCTTTGCTTGTAACTCTGGCCGCTTATCTCCTTTCAGTCGACCTTGGTCAATGCTCTTTTCAGTGTTGAACTCAAAATTACTTCTTGCTCTGCAGGATTTTCCCTTGACGGATCTGCAACTGGTTCAGCAGGAGTCAGATCACATTGGCTTTGATCCACCTCAACTCCTTCCCCCTCAGGCTCTGGTGTTTGCCCTGTTTGTCTTTCAAAATCATCTACTTCTGGGAGAGCACTCCTCTGACTAGACTCTCCTTCTGTTTTAATCGATATTGGCTCACTGTCACACTCCTGGACGTCCCCTCCTTCGTCTCTCACAGGAGTGACTAAACCATTCTCAACTTGCTCAGATTCGGTCCCAGTTCCTCTTTCTTTTCCTTCCAGCTCTGAGGCTTGTCTGGCGTTGTTGGTACTCTCAACAACTCCTCTTCATTGTACAAAGAACATGCCACTTTTCTCATATGGCTCGAGTGTATCCAATTCGGAAAAACTCCAGCGCACTTCACAGCTGTGGTAGTGATCAAAACTACTTTGAAAGGGCCTTTCCACCGAGGTTCCAAACATGTTTTCCTCAAACTTTTCGGACCACATCCCAGTCACCAGCTCTCAGGTTGTGTCCTTGATCTTGAGATGGTTGCAGTTTGGTGGCTTCTAACTGCTGAAAGAAAGTGTGAACCACATCAGCAAGACCTTTGTAGTAGTCCAACACTGATATGTTCACAAAAGCATTTGCAGGAACCTCTGGCAACTTCATTGCTCTGCCCATGAGGATCTTGTGCGGTGACAATCCTGTTTTCCTGTCAGGTGTGTTTTTCATTGTCTTCAGAACTAACAGCAGTGCGCCAGTCCATTTCAGATTCATGGACGCACACATTTTCGCCATTCTTGACTTAGGTACAATTCATCTGTTCCACTAGTCCTGATGCTTCAGGTCGGGTACTGCAATGCAGCTTCTGCTCTATGTTCAAGGCTGCACACAGTAATTTAATTACTTCATTGTTGAAGTGACTTCTCCTATCTGATTCTACAGAGATCGGAAACCCAAAATGTGTTATCAGTTCCCTAAGCAGTAGTTTTGCTACTGTGAGGCTGTCATCTCTTCGTGTAGGATATGCTTCAATCCAATGACTAATGATGCAGATAATCACCAACATATATCTCAAACCTTCACACACAGGCATCTCAATAAAATCCATTTGAATTCTGCTGAACGGACCTCCTGTTCTTCAAATGTGGCTCAAATCAACCATGGTCACTTTTCCCACATTAATTTGCTGACAAATGACTCAACAATGGCAAACTGCTTTAGCAACTGGTCTAAACCTTGGATTGAACAAATTCTGCTTGAAAGTGAGAATCATTGCATTCCTCCCAACATGTGCTTGACCATGATAGTACCTATTCATTTGAGACAACAGACTGTTCGGCAAAACCAATTGACCCTCTTCTGAAACCCACAATTCATCCTGTCGCTGTACACATTTCATTTTGCTCCATGATCGTTTTTCCTCCCTGTCAACATTCTTCTGCAGTGTTCTCAATTCTTCTAATGTATCTATCACATGTAATGCATAATTTGGATATGTTTCATCTTCTTCAGGTAACCGTTCCCACTTATCCTTGAACGATATACAGTTCAATGCGCAAAACCTTGCGACTTGATCCGCATATCCATTTCTCATTGACACAAAATCTTGTGATTTCAGATATGCACTGCATTTCACCACAGCAATCTTTTCAGGCATTTGGTTAGCCTGCAACAAATTTTGAATTCTCTCACCATTTCTCACTGGTGAACTAGAAGAAGTCATGAAACCTCTCTGTGACCACAACTTGCCAAAGTCATGGACTATTCCAAATCCATACTGGCTATCAGTATAGATGGTAACTTTAAGCTGAGCAGAAACATGACACGCTCTAGCAAGGGCTACTAGTTGCGCTACTTATGCAGAATATACTCCTCAAAGCCAAGACGCTTCCAGGATACCAGTACTTGTGCACACAGCACATCCTGCTCTCAGTACTCCTGTATTATCTCTTAGACAGGAACCATCAACAGAGGTTACTTGGCAATTTTCTTCCAATCGAGTGTCTCTCAAATCAGGTCTTAGTTTTGTGCACAGATCAGTTACTTCAAGACACTCATGCTCAATGTCTTCCATCTTTTCAATTTCAACATTTTCATTTGGAAGCAAGGTTGCCGGGTTCAGCACTGTACATCTTTTCAATGACACATTTGGTAACCCTAGAATACTTGTCTCATAGCTAGTCAGTCTTGCACCTGTCAGGTATTGGGTATTGGTTCGGGTAAGTAAAACTTCAACTGAGTGAGGGACCGTTATTGTTAGGGGATGTCCCATCACAATACCTTCACATTGTGTGGGACTCTGTCCAACCGCTGCAACTGCAAACAAACAGCCTGGTAAAGCTGCAGCAACTGGGTCCAAAGAAGCTGAAAAATATGCTACTGGGCAGTTTACAGCTCCATGGACCTGCTTTAAGACAGACAAGGAACATGCATCATGCTCATGACAAAACAACATGAAGGACTTAGTGTAGTCAGGAATACCCAAAGCCAGAGCTTTGTACAGACTCTCTCTAAATTCAGAAAAAGCTTTCATGCAAGCCTGGTCTAACACTAGGGGATCGGTGACTTCTTTATGAGTCGGCTTCTGCAATGGTTTGGAAATGACCGTAAAATTGGGAATCCATTGGCGACAGTAGCCTACCATCCCTAAAAACATCCTGACATTTCTCAGGGTGGCTGGGGAACTCATCTGTAATATGGCTGTGACCCTTTCTCTGGATATTTTTCTTACCCCTTTCTCAATCTGGTGACCCAAATATTTCACTTCTTTCTGACAGTATTATAATTTAAGTGGAGACACTTTCTGACCATTCTTTCCCAAAAGTTTCAGTAAGGCAATCATGTCATACTTGCACTCGTCCCTCGTTTTGAATGCAATTAACAGTTTGTCAATGTACTGTACCAAGAACGATTGAAAAGGCAATTCCAATGAATCCAGATTATTTTTCAAAATCTGATTGAATATGGAAGGTGACTCTGAAAACACTTGAGGAATTCAACACCAACAGTAAACTCAGTCCAAAAATGTGAAGCAAAAGATAAATTGGCTGTCCTCATAAAGAGGCACAGAAGAGAAGGCTTGTGACAAGTCTATGAGGGTGAACCATTTAGCATTACACAGAATCTGAAACAGAATCACAGCTGCATTTGTCACCACAGGGAACATTTGATCACAATGTCATTTATTTTTCTCAAATCCTGGACAATTCAAACCTTACCACAGGGCTTTTTCAATCACATTATCTGTGAATTACATGGGCTGCTCAACACCTATTTCAAGACCCCTCTTTTGACAAATTCTGCAATTATGTGAATGACCATCATAAGAATGTCCTGTGGCTTGTGATACTGGGGAATCTGAGGAAAATTTGATTCGGCTTTACAGGAACCTTAACGGGCTCATCTCCCTTTATCAGACCAATTTCCTTCTCTGTCAGAACCAATATTCTCTCCATAACCATTCCTTGTAAATCAGGAGGAAGCTCCTTTATTGTGAACACTGGAAAGAAATTAATCGGGGGTACTCCTCATTTATGGTCTCCCACTCGGTCTCTGGAGCTGGGTCATCCTCCTCATCACTATTCGTCTGTATCTCGATTCCATCATTTGAACAAGTAATCGAGCACCTGGTTTTACACAGCAAGTCTCTTCCCAGTAGGGATACGGGACTTAATTCACAGACTTCGAATTTGTGCAATCCTTTAAAGTTGCCAATCTTAACCCGAACTGGTTCTGTAATCGGGTTGGTCAAATACTGATTTGCTACTCCTACAATCTGAACTGTGTACTTGAAAGGAGCTAGTTCGGATCTTCTGCAGTTCTCACTGTAGAGCGTGTGGCTCATGTGTCAACCAAGAATGAAACCTTGTGACCCATTACCTTTCCCTTCACATATGGGCATTTCTGATCTACTTCTAAAGAAGTTGCAAGCACACATTCCTCTTCATCCGAACTCTCGCCCACCCAATCATCGTTTATTCCATTCCCACTGTGTAACAGGAATTGATGGACTGTGTTATACTTTGATTAGACCTCTGACCTGTTGAGGAAGCATTACCTGCTGCTATCCCGTAGGGGCTTGAGGTATTTGAATTTGCTGTCTAGGTACCATTTGAACCTGCTGTGGCATTGGCTGCAACTGTGTCATTTGTACATGTGGCATTTGTTCCTGCTGCATGGGTTGAAAATTTTGCATTTGATTCACATTATTATGAAAATTCAGATTATGACCTCTCATTCTTAGCCCTCTCCTGCTTTGAAACAAATTGATGTGACTTGTTTGCTGAACAACACCTTCATGTACCATCATCGGACAGTCCTGCTTCCAATATCTTACCGCTCCACAAGGATGACAAGGCAACACTTTCTTCATTCCCTGCACATCATTCTGGACCACTACAGTACCCAAATCGGGACTATGGTTTCCATTACCAATTCCTCCGCGACCTCTACCTCTCATCTGAACCTCTACCTCTCATCTGATTTTGAAACAACACATTTCCGTGCTGCTGCTGTGGAAAATTTCCCTGGGGCCCTGTTTGTACCACTTTAATCTGCATCACCATCGCCTTTTCTTTCAACTTTGTCTGTTTCATCTAAATCTCGTCACTATAATACTTAGCATACTGCAACATCTCATCAACCAGCTTTGCTTACCAGCAAACCAAATGACTCTTAATTATGTGGCTAATTTCAGGTCTCAATGCTTCCACAAATCTGAACACAAAATGAATCATGTCTTTTGGCTCAATTGTCTCTGTACCACTGTAATGCTTAAATGCCTGCAACAATCTCTCATTATACACATATATTGACTCCTTGGCTTCTTGAGCTGCCCCGTCTATTCTCTACCAGTCAATGTTTTTGGGTGAAATTCTTGTTTTCAAAAATGCAATCACTTTGTAGTAATATTTCATTACTACAGGAGATGGAGCACCTGTAGCAGGGTCTCTCTCTGGTTCTTTTGCCGGTCAATCAATACTCCTCTTACACTACATCCATAAGTCGTCGGCTGGAACTACTCTCTCCAATAGAGTGTTCAAGTCTTCCCACAGGCACTTTGCAAGTTTCACAAACCTGTCTGTCTGCTGGTACATTCTACTGGCTTCTCTCTTAACCTGGAATAGTCATTTGTAAAAGACAGAATATCACTTCTGCTCCAAGGGACATGAACACAATTCCCTCCTGGAATCTCTCTCATTGGTAAAATTTTCCCTGGATCCTTGCCCTGCTGCACATTTGCCGTCAGCTCTTCAGAATCCCTTTTTCTTTTATCTCTTTTCTTTGGCCATCTGCCTTCCCATGAGTCTAAGGCTCCCCATGTCTTGACACTTTGAAGTAACTCCCTAAGGTGTGCCTTCATTTCTTGAGACCCTCACAGGAGAGTAGTGCGTTTTACAAATTCCTGATTGTTTGATTGATTCCTGCTGATCTCATGTGTTCGAAGTCTTTTGTGTCAAAGTCTAACCTGTAAGTCCTTTTCAAATGCTTTGTTTTCTCTATTTCTATGCTGTACTTTTCTGCCAGGTCTCCTAAACTTTGATGCACGTTGCTCACTTCCCTGCACATCATTCTGGACCACTACAGTACCCAAATCAGGACTATGGTTTTCATTACCAATTCCTCCGTGACCTCTACCTCTCATCTGATTTTGAAACAACACATTTTCCTGCTGCTGCTGTGGAAAATGTCCCTGCGTCCCTGTTTGTGATGCTTTAATCTGCATCACCACCTACTTTTCTTTCAACTTTCTCTGCTCCACCTCAATCTCGTCACTACAGTACTTAGCATATTACAACACCTCATCAATCAGCTTTGCTTACCAGCAAACCAAATGATCCTTAAATATCTGGCTAATTTTAGGTCTCAATCCTTCCACAAATCCAAACACAAAATGAATCATGTCTTTTGACTCAATTGTCTCTGTACCACTGTAATGCTTAAATGCCTGCAACAATCTCTCATAATGCAAATGTATTGACAACTTGGCTGCTTGAGCTGCCCTGTCTATCCTCTGCCAGTCAATGTTTTTGGGTGAAATTCTTGTTTTCAAAAATTAAATTATTTTGTAGTAATATTTCATTATTCCAGGAGATGGCGCACCTGTAGTAGGGTCTTTCTCTGGTTCTTTTGCCGGCCAATCGATACTCCTCTTACACTATGTCCATAAGTCGGCTGGAACTACTGTCTCTAACAGAGTGTTCAAGTCTTCCCACAGGCACTTTACAATTTTCACAAACCTCTCTGTCTGCTGGTACCATTCTACTGGCTTTTCTCTTAACCTGGGATAGTCATTTGTAAAAGACAAAATATCACTTCTGCTCCAAGTGACGTGAACAAAATTCCCTGTTGGAATCTCTCTCATTGGTAAAATTTTCACTGGACCCTTGCCCTGCTGCCATCAGCTCTGCAGAATCCCTTTTTCTTTTATCTCTTTTCTTTGCCCATCTGCCTTCCCATGTGTCTAAGGCTCCCCATGTCTTGATACTTTGAAGTAACTCCCTAAGGTGTGTCTTCATTCCCTGAGACCCTCACAGGAGAGTAGTGCACTTTACAAATTCCTGATTGATTGATTGATTCCTGTAGATCTCATGTGTTCAAAGTCTTTTGTGTCAAAGTCTAACCTGTAACTCCCTTTCAAATGCTTTGTTTTCTCTATTTCTATGCTGTACTTTTCTGCCATGTCTGATAACCTTTGATGCACTTTGCTCACTTCCCTTGTACTTTTTTGGGCACAGATATCTCAGTTCTGCTTCTGTGTAGGACTCTAATCTGTTCACACCCATAGTCCAATGAGCTCACCTGCTTCCATTCCTAGTCTCGTATAGTTCAAGTACTCCTCTCCCCTAGGAGCACTCTGTGGAGTATTCAGCTTGTCCAGCCATTCAGTCAGTTGCTGGGCAATCAAACCTTGCAGAGAAATATCGTTGGCCTGGGCATGTGGCACTTGCTGCACAACTGTATTTGAGGACTGCGGTGTCAGTAATTTCAGACTCTGACTAACATTCGACCCTATGATAGTGTCCGGGGGAACTCCGAATGTACTAAGGTCTAGCAATGATCTCGATCCATCAAAGGTCTGTCCCACAGGAGAGACTACTTGGATATTCTCATTAAGTACTCCCCTCATTGAATTCTGACTCAGGACTCCCTGTCCAGTTGCACTTTTCTCTTGTGCAAACAAAGGTACAACTGGACCAATTGTGGCAGGTACAGATATAGCATCTGGGCTTGGTCTGATGCTCAAATTCTGTGGGTGCATAGTTCCCATACTCTGACCATCAATACAGACATCTCTGTCTGGGTCCCTGTTATCGGAGTATACTATGGCTTTGCTTGTGACTGCATTTGCGGCAGTAAAAGCAGAGTTTGCTCTGTCTGAGCCAACATCGGTTTTGAGAAAACCTGTCCTGCTGACACTATTAGGTATGTGAGTGTTTCCACTATTGGTACATCAGGGCAAATCCTCAGGACATTTGTCTGTGGCACCTGATTCTGTGCTACCGGAGTAATAGGCACATTAAGACTGCTCTGAATTGGGCTCTTTGTCATGCTCTGATTAGTCTGTAAGTGACTCGTAGTCATGCTAACCTGTGTCAGTGCTGAAGGATTTACACTTGTGCTCGGACCATTCTCTTGCACTGCATATGGTTGGGGATGATTTCTCAATAACCGTAAAATAAACTCATCATCGTCTGACTCTTTCTCTAATGTCAATGATCCTCTAGACTCCTTTGATTCTGCTCCATACTCTCGGAAGGGCTCCTGTTTGTTTTTCTGGCACCTTTCCTTCCTTCTCTCTCACTGTCTTATGTAATGGCTGGAAACATTTTAATCCCCTGTAAAGTCTCGGCTCTCCACAGTTTCTGAGCACTGTCCCATCTAGCCTCTGCTAGTGTCTTTTCTGCCTTTTTCACCCTCCTCTCAAATTTCTGTTGCTGTTGCAATCTGGCTACTAATTCCCAGATTGCTAATGCCTCGAACTGTGCTGGTCTCGGAGGGGGTTTCAGATCATACAGCACCCTCCTCAAATTCTCTAAGCTCCTCAAATTAAATGTTCTGTGGGCAGGAAATACTAAACTCCCATCCTTCTCTGTCACTTTGAACCATTGTGTCAGCCAAAGACATGGCGTGACACCCTGCTCTTCAATTACAATGTAAGCTGGTGTACCTGCTGGCACTGCATTATCCCCTATACTCGATATAATGTACATATCTCCCCTTAAAGCACTCTTTAGAGCTTTGAAAAATGAAAACTTTGCGACCTTTATATCATTCAAAATCAAATCAAGAAATAACTTTTAATCCCAGAATTCTCTTCTCCCACCTTCTAAACCAATTGCACTTCACGGACAGCTGCCAATCCATATGCGATCCTTCTCCCTAACCGACCTATTCCAGCGCAGCTCAAATAATGTCACTCTCACACGTACTGTGGCTGACATAGTTTTGCAGCTTATCCTCCTAAACTCAGATTCACATGAAACTAATGCAATTTATTGTACTAAACAAAATCAAAACCCAATTCGTCCATTTACTGCAGGTAAGGTAACACAATCGCTTCAGAAACTTTACGGATTTTTCACTGACTGAGTTTCGCTCTAACAGCTACTCCTTCTCTCTCAGTTTCCCTGATTCACGAGCAAAATTCGACCTGCAAATTTCACTCTCAACTGATCAGTGGGTCTGTCCCGGTGCACATAGGCCTCGTCAGTTCTCAGACAAAAATTATTTCACTCACTTTGACTCACTCTCTGACTTGCCAACCATGCCCGATCAACCTATTAAGCCAGACAAATTACAACAAAAGCCAAGGCCCTGATTTATACTTCTTGGTGCAAAACTGCACCAACTCAGTTTTGCACTAAAAGGTTTAGCACTGGCTTGCACCATTTCTGTGCACCAGCTGGTCACCATATTTATAGAATGGTGCAAGCCGGTGCAAAGGGTAGGCTAGCGGCAACAAAAATGACTTTAGTCGGCTGGGGCTGGCGGTAAGGAAGAAGGGAATTTTGCACCAAAAAATTACGTTAGGCAGGTTAGAGTAAAAAAAAATGACTCTAACCTGCCTAGAATCATTTTATGACGCAAAACCATCCATACCACATGATTCCTGTCTTAGAAAAGACAGGAGTAATGCCCACCACCCCAATGGCCAGCATAGGGGACCATGGCATGGCCATTGCACCCAGTGCCATGTAGGGAGTCCATTTAAGGGCCCCCAATGGCACTTTAAAAAATACTTACCTGTACTTACCTGGGATGGGGTCCCCATCCCCTGCTGTCCCTCTGGTGTGGGTGGGGGTGTCCCTGGGGCCTGGGGAGGGCACCTGTGGGCTTATTCCATGGTGTTCCACCATGGAAATAGGCCCAAAGGTCCCCTAACGCCTGCCCTGACCGAGGCGTTACAAAATGGGGCTAAGCAAGCTTTGCACCATTTTTTTACCCCTCCTCCCTCCTGTGCACCATTTTTGCACGGGAGTATAAATATGGTGTTAAGGACGTAGAGTCATTTTTTGCACGAGAACATCTACCTTGCATCTCATTAAGGCAAGGTAGGTTTCCACTTCCAAAAAATTACTTTAACTCCATGAATTTGGCACTAGACGGGTGTAGTGCCAAAGAATAAATATGGAGTTAGTTTTGCACCAAATTAGAGCAACAACAAAAAAATAACGCTAATTTGGTGCAAACAGAGTATAAATATGCCCCCAACTGTCTCACACACTTTTCAATATACTCCAGAGTCTTAGACCACACAGGGTCCGCATACCAACAATCATGTAGACAATTTTTGAGCACAAAGCGCCACACACATGTGAAGTTCGACGACTTCCCTACTCTCCTATTTAGGAGTATCCACACTCCTTCTACAACTTCATTTGGAATGCACAAACTCCCTAAATCCTCACAAAGATCACAATTCACCTGCAATTTGCATAAGCTGTGCAAGTGCAAAACCTACCACATTCACACCATCACTAGAATGCCGAGGACATCCTCAAAGAACAATTGGCATTCTCCAAGATTCTGGGAAAGTCATTTCAGGCTCTTAAGGGCACATTTTCTCTCCACTTTGTATCATCGAATCTGAAAAACCCAAAATTTCACCAATTTTCACCAAATCTGAGAAATTATTTGCTCCTTCTAGGAGAATAATCCTTACCCCACTACCATCTCCTGGAACACCTGTTATTTTTCGCTTACTATCTCTGACACCAAACACTCTTCTACCTATCTCTGGGACAACCTGAACTGGGCCTCTATGATGGGCTCTTAAGGTGACACGCCATCAATCTCTGCTACCATCTCTGTTAGAGCGTTAGACCGTATTAAGTAAACTTACAAGGCAGACGTGTATAGGTCGATGGACCTTTTGAATGCACTTCGAATTTTTCCCACCATGTGACCCCGTACCAACACAAATCAATAGCAAGTATTAATCAATGCCATCAATAATCAATAGGAGTCAGTAATTTGCACACACCATGACATTGCATTCATGAATAACCACACCTTTTTGTAAAAGTTAGAATGTTTATTTCCCTAAATTAACAATGCTAATGTCATGTAACTTAATCTCAGAATCAAATGATAAACATACAGGAACAATACTGGCTGACCAAAGTTACGAAAGAATAGCAATCTAATCAAAGCTTGAGCTACTACACAGTCTTAGGTTACGGTACAAATTAATAGCAAGAATAACTGCGCAAACTAAAAAATATACATTTAGATTCAGCAAAGAAAAGACATCAACTGTTGTTACATGTAGAGAACTTCATCAGTGAGAACCCTAACTAACATCAGATTAGAATAGCATGTTTGGGCTTCATGTAAAAACATGGTACGTAGAAACAAAAGCAAACAGACATAGCAATCAGTAACATTGTCAGTATACCTGTCCTCAAATGGTTCAGCAAGAGGTGACAGTCTTCATCAATAGGACATCAGTTCGGTCAGCAAGACATTAGGGGACAGCATCAAAGTTCAGAAAAAGCAAAGTCTCTTTAAACAATAAAGTTAAGCACGTCCTTTCTCAGGAAGGTCAAGAAAATAATAGTCTGGTGGCAAAACGAAAAATGGTGATCTCCTTTCTGTGCAGTCTAGCTAAGTTCGATTTCCTAAAAATACTTCTCACACCCTCATTGGTCAAGGAATCAGATGTTTACATTTAGTCTAATTAAACTAAAACCTCAAATCTTTAATTTTACTAGAACATGATTCACATGTCGATGATTGGCTCCTCTCCTCCCGTTCATTCGGCTTGTCAGGTATCAATATTGTTGCAACCTATATTCCAGTCAGTGCTTCCATTGTCTTCTCCTGGGAAGGTTAGTCTTACACACACTACATTAAACATTGTTTCACTAGCAAGTACATTATCTCCTAGCAAGCAGTTTCTCATGAGTACTAACTTCAGCTACGAGCACTTCATCAGTACAGTGGAAAATTACAATTTAATTCTCTAAGCATCCATTTTATCAAAACGCCTAAGAAAGGCAGCTTGACATTAGGCCGTGGAACTAGGCCAAGAACTCGCAAAGTTAAGGCCTACAATTAATAAAGCCAGTACATAATGCATAACCCTTAATATGACATATTACTACATTAATCAAACATAAGCTCAACATTTCATATTAATAAGTCATTATAAGTACACTTGTGAACATTGGCAGCAACTCACGTGAGAGCAACTTCAAATACATGCGTTATTTTTCTCTAAGTTAATAAATTTTCTATGTGAATTGAACACTCAAAATACATGAATATTCATTAATAAACCCCTTAATAACCTCAGCGTTAACAAGGGCGTCCATTCAGCTTCTTCAAAGCCTCTTCAGGAATCACCACTATTGCTTTAGATTCCCAAGGATTTACATTGTTTGTGACATTGTGTGAAGTTGCTGAATTTAAGGTATGGGATGTTTGAGAATTATTTTGAATTCCTATTGCACTAGTAGTTTTTTTTAATTTCTTCCTACATGTACCTTACTGCACATCACAGAAAAAATGTGCCATTGCAGATACATGAAAAACATACCCCCGGCCTTGTACCATAATGTACGTTTGCAAGTCACTAAACGTGTTATTCATGCAAAATCTGTAGCCTAAACAACTTAATGCCACAGTTCTTCTAAAAAGAGCCATCCGTGCACTGTAATCTCTTTTAGAAACGGGGGATAAAACCAATAGTTCATGAAATGTAAAAAGCTTTAACATCAGAAAACATTGCTCCAAATGCTTCTGAAGTTCTGAAAACCTTTTTAGCAAATGTCCTACATTAGGAACTCTGGCTCTGCAAATTGTGCAAGAAGTCTGGCCGTATTTGTGATTTAAACTTGATATTTACACTGGTTGTATAGCCCGAGGTTCCACGTGCTGTGGGCCAAAGCAAATTGAACACGAAAAACACATACTAGTTAGAGCGTAAAGTCTGGGAGTCACCAGCCTCAACTGCTTGAGACCATCACAATTTCCTTATTTTAATTACTTTGATACATACTGCCGGTACATAAAATTAGCCACAAAACTATTTAATCTTTGAATAAATGTAAATGCTAAATAATACTTGATAGTATTCATTAGGGTTATTTGTAATCAGGGCATTACAAATTCCTAAATATTTCTAGGGGGCAATAAGTTAATGGCTTTCAGGTTCGACTAGACTCAAGCTCATTTTCACCTATACTGCTATAACTCTGATTTAGAAATATTTTGTTTACATCTAGAAACTCCAAGCAATAGTTAGATGGTGTAACAGTGTTTGCGAAAAATAGTAAAATAGGCAGATTCTTGGCCTGGAAAATTGGAATGAGGGCAATTGCTTAAAAAATACTGCACATCAATGTCTTGTCCAAGCTAGAATGTGGAGTTGTATATAACTTCAAATGTCTGGCCCTAATTACGACGTCACTGTGGCGGTCAGACCAATGCCAATGTGGACCGCTGGCACTGCCAGCCGGTGCTTTCAATCTGCCAGGTCAGCGCTGCAAGCAACAATGCCCTGGGGATGACAACCCCTCTCTCCACCGGCATTTACATGGTGGTTGCACCGCCATGTAAATTCTGGTGGAGATGGGGTGCAGGGAGCCCCTTGGGGGGCCCTGCATTGCCCATGCACCTGGCATAGGCAGTGCAGAGCCCCCCATAGCCAGCCCAATTGCACTTTCTGTAGCGCATTGGTGCTGGTGCACCCTATGCACCACAACATTGCCTCTGGCTCAATAATGAGCCAACGTCAATGTTGTGGGCTGTTTCCCGCTAGGCAAGTGGGCGTAAACTCTGTTGCCACCTGCTGACCCAGAAGGAAATTCGTAATAGGGGCCACAGGAAGGCCTCCGGACCCTGACCGCAGGACCTTGGTGGACAGGCTTTTCCGTTTTGGCTTGGCGTGTTTAGGAAAATCATCCTGCTGCTTCTACTTTCTGTGTGTCCAATGGTCATCCAGGCTCCTATTCCGAGTTGCCTAAACTATTGCAATGCTCTTTTTCTGGAAGCCTATGCAGGGTTGCTGTAAAGGCTTCAACACATCCAAAATACAGTGGCTATGATGGCCCTTGGTTTACCTTGATACTCCCCTACCCTACATCACTGGATTTACTACATTGGCTTCCTGTGGCTAAGAGCATTATTTTTAACTCCCTGTGTCATGTTCACAGAGCTTTCCATAATACTGTAATTATTTTCTATCTCAGAAACAAATTTTTTCAATACCCTCGCAGTTGTATTCTTTGCCCTACTTTAGCGCTCCTATTGGTCATACCGTTGTTTAATCGTGTGCACGCCGGAGATAGGTCATGTTGGGTCTCAGCTACCAAACTGTGGCACTTACTCCCAGTGACATTTACAAGAAAAGAGGAGTACCCTTTCATCCCACCCTGATTAGGGTACTACCAGAACATATTCACCAAAAATAGCAGGCAGGAACAAATCTAGACATTAATTAAACCAACCAATAAATTCACTTTTGGTTAGTAGGGTCAATTACTTTCCCGTATATGTGTTAATTCATTTATTTACATAATAGCAATGTATACTTCATCATGAGAACAAATATAAAACAACCTCCAATTATAACAAGTCAAATCAAAAAATTATTACATAAAGTGTACTATACAATTATTTACAACTAAACACAAACAATACATACAAATGGGAAATGCCCAATGAAATAACTCATACAGGTCACTCTGGTACAATTCTCTTTGTGATCCTGTCTACTCAAGATGACCAAGGGGTTAGCACTCATCTGCACACACCTAACAATCTTTTAAGGTGTTTATCTAGTGCTTATGACATATTTAAATTCTCTATTCGTTATTTATACACCCTTGATCCCGCAAGAGAAGGGTCGACGCGTTTCGGCCTTTAAACTTGTGGCCTCTTCAGGACAGTCGAAGGACACTGGCTCCACTTCCTTAAATCAACATAACCTCATGTTGAATACAACCATCGGGCCAAATTATTTATTTGGCTATTAGTATTATCCTACCGTTTCCAATTAAATTAAACGGTAATGGCACCATGCAGTTCAATGTCTGTTTCATTTGTGAACGGTTAGTTTTTTCTTTTAACAAGCAGCTTCCCCGTTCGTGCTGATAACTCGTTCGTGGCTCTGCGTGCGTTACTCCCAGTGACAGCACTCAAAACAAGGGTACTATTTGGCTGCTGGAAGGCCTTAAAACATGGCTATAGTCAAAACTGCGGGCATATTTGTGACAGGCTGCTGCCGACGGACCGTAACTTTTTGTGATGCTCTGGAGGTGCAAACCTCTCAACCATATCTATTAGGCCACATAAAGCCACTTTGCATGGCTTTGAATGGCCTCATAGATCTGGAGTAAGGCAAAGCAGCACACATTGCTGCATTACCTTACTCTGCATCAGGGAGGCGTTCAATGGCCTTTGTGGTGAGTTTTCGCATGCAACATCCATTAATTTTGACGCTGCCCTGTAATCATGTAAACCTGGGAAAGTGCCAAAACCTTGTGCCTCCTGAGGTCAGGCGTAAAGAGGAGAAATATTTGTATTTCTTCTTGGTTTTTCCTCATCTCTTGTGTGCTGCATTCTGCAGCATATATAGAAAAAAGGAAGAAAAGCCTGTCTGGATTGTTTTTGCGCAAGAAGGTGCCCTTCCTGCACAAAAACAATGCTGAATGCAACACAGGCACCCTTTCACTATGGTGTAAGGAAGCCTGCATTGGGGCGAGGCTGCCAAAATGGCACCAGTACAGGGGGAAAGGACAGGAATGCACCATATTACATAAATACAGTGCATTCCTGCAATTTCGCCTTGGCTTAGGGCAGCGCAGCAAGATGACTTGTGGCGCTGCCCTTAGCAAATACCCCATAAATAAGGACCTATGTTCACTGTGTTCTTTTTCAGCTCCCCACATAATTTTACCACCACACAGCGGTGTAGGTATTTGAGTGCTCTTCAGAATAACATGAAATAGCATAACAAGTCAGGGTATGCTTGATCCTGTATAACATTTAGGAATGTGTTTGCATAATGGTCCTTTGTTGCATCTTGCATGCTTAGTACATGCTAGGTTTGAGCCACGACGGGACCAGAAACAGTTGTTTTTTTCAGGAAATCAAATATTTCATTTTGGCTGTATCGAAAGTGATCTCAAAGTGTAGGACTAGATCTAATACATTGAAACATGCGCCAACACCCTCGCTCCATTCAAGAAAACTAACAACAACCACATCAACAAGAAAGCTTCCTGGTTCACCGCAGACCTTCAGGCCTCCAAACTAGAATGCCGGAAAACTGAGAAAACCTGGTGGCAAGATTAATCAGAGAGCAACTTCACCGTCCTCAAATCAGCCATGCGCAAACACCACCAGCTTACAAGAACCACCAAAAGATCCTTCTACAAAGAGTGGACAGACAACAATGCACACAACAGCAAGGAACTATTCAACATCATCAAGGAACTCACCAACCCCAAATCCTGCTCCACAGACCCTCCCCACTCACAAGACCTCTGCGACTCCCTCTCCATCTTCTTCCACCGCAAGATCACAGACATACATGGAAGCTTCATAACACCGTCCCTTACCACCACTGACATGGTCAACCCAATTGCACCCTGCTGCACCAACGTACTGAGGGCCTGGACCCCCACCAACGATGAAGAAACCATCAAAACCATGAGCACCATCCACTCCGGCTCTCCCACAGACCCCTGCCCTCACCACGTCTTCAATAAGGCCAGCCAAATCATCGCTCCCCAGCTCCGAACAATCATCAACAGCTCCTTCAAGACTGCCATTTTCCCGGAAAGCTGGAAACACGCCGAAGTCAACACCTTGCTCAAAAAGCCCAAAGCCGACCCCAAAGACCTAAAAAACTACTGACCTATCTCCCTACTCCCCTTACCCGTGAAGGTCATAGAGAAGATAGTCAACAACCAACTTTCCTGCTTCCTGGAGGACAACAGACTACTCAACGTCTCCCAGTCTGGATTCCGCAAAAACCACAGCATCGAGACCGCCCTCATCGCCTGCAACGACGACATCAGGACCAGGCTAGAAAAAGGTGAAACCGTTGCCCTCACCCTTCTCGACCTTTTCGCAGCCTTCGACACCGTATGTCACCAAACCCTTTCTCACACACCTCTTTGACGCAGGAATTCGCCACAGAGCCCTGGACTGGCTCACCTCCTTCCTCTCCCAAAGAACACAAAGAGTTCACCTCCCCCATTCCGGCCAAAGGCCTCCAAGACCATATAGGGAGTCCCCCAGGGATCCTCACTCAGCCCCACCCTCTTCAACATCTACATGGCTACGCTCACCAGCATCGTCCCACCCCACGGCCTCAACATCATTTCCTACGCTGACATCACCCAGCTCATCCTCTCCCTCACAAGGAACCCCGCAACCTCCAAGAACAACCTCCACACCGGACTTCTCGCCATCGCCAACTGGATGACAGCAAGCCACCTCAAGCTGAACTCAGTTAAAGACGAGATCATCATCTTCGGACCCAACAAGTCAGCATGGGACGACTCCTGGTGGCCTGCCACCCTGGGGCTGCCCCCAATACCCGCCACCCTCCCACGCAATCTCGGCTTCATACTAGACTCCTCACTTTCCATGACCCAGCAAGTCAACGCCATATCGTCCTCATGCTTCAACAATCTTCGTATGCTCCGCAAGACCTTCAGGTGGATTCCCGTGTTAACCAGAAGAAAGGTCACCCACGCCCTTGTTAGCAGCAGACTGGACTACGGCAACGCCCTCTACTCAGGATCATCGGCCAAGCTCCAGAAAAAACTCCAACGCATCCAGAACGCCTCAGCACGTCTCCTCCTCAACCTCCCTTGCCACAAACACATATCCGCCCACCTCATAGCCCTACAATGGCTACCCGTCAATAAAAGGATCGTCTTCAAAATCCTAATCCACGCTCACAAAGCCCTCCATGACACCGGACCGGCCTACCTCAACGACCAACTTAACTTCCACATCCCGACATGCCAGATCCGCTCCGCCGGCCTCGCCCTCACAACAGTCCCT
Organism: Pleurodeles waltl; assembly: GCF_031143425.1. NCBI lineage: Eukaryota > Metazoa > Chordata > Amphibia > Caudata > Salamandridae > Pleurodeles > Pleurodeles waltl. Next base: position 31,772,088 of record NC_090439.1, read on the forward strand.
CGCATTCACCATACCACAACCAGCGGCAGGTCCTTCTCCCACCTCGCCGCCAAAACCTGGACTCCCTCCCCAACAACCTACGCAAGACCCAGGACCTCCTGACCTTCCGGAAGCACCTCAAGACCTGGATCTTCGAGCAGTAGCACCCCCCCACCACCCCAGCGTCTTGACACCCTACCGGGTGAGTAGCGCGCAAAACAAATTGATTGATTGATTAATTGATTCACAGATCATTTATCTGGTTGCTTTTTTATCTTTGGATATCCCTGGGAGAAGGGCAGAGCACCCTTTTGATGCTCCTCATCACTTCCAGCTGATCAAGATCATCTTTGTGAGACTAAATAGATTGACTTAATGATTAAGGTGAGTCGCCAAACCCCGTTGGATGTTCATCCAAATACCAACAAATTGTAGCAGCATCTATTTATTTAACTGATGTGAAAAGAAGCACCAAGAATATCAGGATTAAGTGACTGTAAACCTTAAAACACCACACTTGAATGACACACAAATTACCCAATAGGGAACACTTGCAATTTGCACATGGATTTTACCTAAACTAAATAGTCAATTGGGTTGCATAAGCCCCTAAAATATAGCTTGGAAAAGTACAGACATTCTTCAAAATGGCATTCTATACTTGGACAAAATAGTGGCATCAGAGTGGGCTCCAAACACCTCAAAATGTCAGACAGCCGAGCAGTAAATATTCCAAGAGGCGAGAACTGAGGGCATGATATTGTCTCAGACGTTGTGGACTCAGAGTGGAGTGGAACTATATGGGTTGTCATCAACAGAGGCATGTCATCTGTGTGGGGTAGGAATTACACTACTAAATTTGACAAATACCATGTGCTGTCCCAATTAACACTATTGAGTGACTCCATCGAGGCAGCATACTGGGTATCGATGGGGGTTTAGGTTAATGCATCAGTTTGTTTTATTACCAACATTTGTGTATAAAATATCCAAATTGTTGCTGCTCCCATAATGTTATAGTAAATTAAATTTTTCAGTAACTGTATTCTTAGGCCCATATTTATAATTTTTGACGCACAACTGCGCCAACGCAGTTGTGCGTCAAAAATGTTACCGCCGGCTAACGCCATTCCAACGCACCATGCGGGCGCCTTATTTATGGAATGACGTTAGCCGGCGCTGCGGACTGGTGTGCGTAAAAAAAAATGACTCACACCAGGCAACGCTGGCGTATGGGAAAATGGGGGTTGTGCGTAAAAAAATGGGGCAAGTCAGGTCTGAGGCAAAATTCAGGCCTCAAACCGGATTTGCGCCATTTTTTTTGACGCCCAACCTCCATTGACATGACTCCTGTCTTAGCAAAGACAGGAGTCATGCCCCCTTGCCCAATGGCCATGCCCAGGGGACTTATGTCCCCTGGGCATGGCCATTGGGCATAGTGGCATGTAGGGGGGCCCAAATCAGGCCCCCCTATGCCACAAAAAAGTTTGGAAACAAATACTTTCCCGAACTTACCTTTCCTTCCCTGGGATGGGTCCCTCCATCCTTGGGTGTCCTCCTGGGGTGGGCAAGGGTGGCAGGGGGTGTCCCTGGGGGCAGGGGAGGGCACCTCTGGGCTCCTTCCGAGCCCACAGGTCCCTTAACGCCTGCCCTGACCCAGGCGTTAAAAAACGGCACCCATCAGGCTGTGTGTCGTTTTTTAAGGCCCACCCCCTCCTGTGCGTCAAAATGACGTCAGAGTATAAATATGGGGAACAGGCCTTAAAGTCATTTTTTGGAAAGGAACGCCTACCTTGCATATAATTAACGCAAGGCTGGTTCCCCCTTCCAAAAAATGACGCACATGGTGAAATTTTGACACCTGCGGGGTCGGATGTCAAAGTATAAATATGGGGCAGGGTTTGCGCCGATTGTGCGTCAAAATTTTTGACGCACATTCGGCGCAAACAGAGTATAAATATGCTCCTTAATGTTCTACTTTTCTTCGCCTTAGTGTGAAGTAGGAAAAAATGATGTTTGCCATTACTCTTTACCACTTACATTTTGTAACGTTTTCTTATGTTCTTGTGTATGTTTTTGTTGAAAAGGGAGGCACTTATATGTTATTATTTCACAAGCTTGCTCTGTAAGCATACTACAGCTAAAGTGGGACTTTAGGAAAACTAAGGATGCCCACATTATATCACAGTGAACCGATGTATTCCACAGCATATGCAGGGTTATTGGTAGATATCAACATTACAATTTTAAGAATGAAGATTACTTAATTTTGTGGTAGAAACTCGAAAGACATGGTACAGGGGCCTGTGCACACAGACATCCCCTATAGGTGATGCCTTTAACTATGAAATAACAAAACAAATGTGTGTGTGTGTGTGTAATACTAACCAATGTAGCTTTAGGTTTTTGCAATATCATTGTGATGCCATGATGGTTTTAAAGACTAGAAATATGAAAACATCACAAATATATGATTAGTCATGTTTTATGAATAGTCCAGGTGCCTAAAACAGAAGTCCTACAAATCATCACCAAATAATCTGATAAACCCTGACAAGAGGCACAGTTGATTTTGTTTTTTTTATTTGAAAACATTTATTGAGTAAGCAATATCACAGAACTAAGAAGAGCTAACATCTAGAAAAGATATACCAGGGCTGGTAAAAAGTTTAAACAACAGCTTTCATTATGGCATAAGTTCTATTTAGGAAAGTCTAAAAAGGTACGATTTGCTGTTGGAAAACGGAAAGTAATATGTTATATGAACCAATTTTTAAGAAGGTATGCCACCTAGAATGCAGATGAGGTTTTACTTCTTCCATTGGTTCTTTTCATAGTCCCAGTGGGAAGAGAAGCCAGTCACAGGATTGACCCTCATATCAAGCATTCTCTTTGTCTGCATTGCAATCCAGTCTTCCGAGAGTGTGTGAGGAACATCACCATACACTGTGGAAATAAAAAATACAACAACGGCAGCTGTTTATCCATAATCAAAAGGAGCATTGAACTGTTATAGGAAGCAGCACTTGTTCAGTTTAAAAAACTGAAGCGTTAAATGAGCATTAACCAATTGCGCCTTTCACCTGGTAATTCACTGTAAAAGTAGATTGTCGCCCATTGTCTAAACTTTTGCATTGTATAGATTTTTTGTAGTAACAAGTATTTAACCATTAAACACAGTATAAACCAGTGTCATTCCTTTAGCCGCGTTAATGTACTTGTTAACAGGCATTGGTGAAATGGGCAATTTATGTTCTTTCAAAATTTCTGTGGTATTCACAAAAACTTTTTTAAATCCACTCAGGACATTTCCAATGAAAAACATTTCTTCTACCTACATTATCTTACTTATAAAAGTCAGATTTTTGCTGAAAAGTTAGGATATTGGCTGCAACTTTTAAATATATTTATCCAGTAAAATATCTTAAGTCATTAAATTCATAATGTTTTATAGGAATAGTGTGCTAATGAACTACGTGGTTTGCCAATGCCAAGTATGCCCGAAATGTGTGCCTAAATTAGGCACCACAGAAGGTCATTAAATACAACAAATTTTAAGGTACCAGTAATGGTTCCACTAGATTTGAATGACTATAACTATAACTTATTCTCAACCCTTGTTTTTTTATGAATATACATATATATGTGTGTGTGGGTGTATAATATATATATTTTATATATATATATATATATATATATATATATATATATATATATATATATATATATATATATATATATATATATATATGTGTTGCAAACGTCATTGGAGCACTGTACACCTTTCCATGAGCGCCAGATTACATTACACAGGGTCAGATTATTTTTTTATAAGCACAGGAGATTAAGGGCCTGATTTAGAGTTTGCAGCAGGTTACTCTGTCACAAATCTGATGGATATCCCGTCCGCCATATTACGATTACATATGATATAATGGAATCGTAATATGGCAGATGGAATATCTGTCACACTTGTGACAGAGTAACCTCATCCACCAAACTTTAAATCAGGTCTCAGTGATTTGGCCAGAACCAAAGGTGGTTGAGACCATGCTGGGACTCAAATCTGGTTCCCTAGATCCAAAGTCAGCAGCTCTGGCCATTTATCCACATCCATATTTCTCACTTTACGTGTGAAATTCATACACAATTGTTCTGGTTGTTTTCAAATGGCTTTGTGAAATAAAACAAAAAAACAAAACAACAGTAACAAATACTTGAAGGTTAACCGGGAGTCTTTCTTGAGAATTTCTTCAAGGGTTTGTTTAAAAACTGGGTTTTAGGACATTGTTCAGCAACTTTGTACTGGTGAACAAGCAACACTAATCATTTTAAATAGTATTCGTATATAGACCAGGACTTTCGCTACCCACCAAAAATAGGTTGTGGTCCCAACCCACGGTATGGGAAATGCTGTAGTAGACTTCGGGCATGATTTACAACTTCACAGAGGGGAATACTCTGTCACAAACATGACAGATATCCCGTTTGCTGTATTACGATCCCATTATATCCTATAGAGATTATAATATGGCGGACAGGATATCTGTCACGTTTGTGATGGACTATTCCATCTGCCAAATTCTAAATCAGACCCTATGTTTGTTCTGAAGGCAAAAAACAGGGGCAAGCCTAGTTGCAAAGATTTTTAACAAAGGTATTCCATCCTTATATCAATTGTTGTAGGGGGATTTATCTTGCTGTCCTTCCTCAAGGGTATGAAAACGGATTTGATACATCAGTATTGAAGTTTGCTGTAGTACCAGTAAGGATTTCTCAAGCGCGATTTCTTGGCAGTATTAGAATTAGTATTTAACTATTTAAAATTGCTTATCTTTAATTATTTGTCTTTGTGTCTGGCTCATCATTCACACGCTGTTTTCTTACTTCTTTGTTTTATCAACTATTTACTTTTTTTTCCATATTATTCACTGTTCAATCCTCAGTCAGAACTATTCTACTTTAATAATTTCATTTTTGTTCATTCCTTCCCTGTTAATCTCAATGAAATATCCCTGTAAGTGATCCCTGTGTTTAGTGTCTGAGAACAAGATTAGCTTGCTTTCATAGACATGGAGATCATCTGTCGTTCATTCAACTTCCTCTTCTTAAGAATGTTCTCCATATTGTTGTAATGCCAGCCATTAAACTCTGTAAATTCCCCTGTCGTTTTAGTCCTTCAGTGAAACCTCTCTGTGTATTGATGCATATAATCTGTTACCAATCAGCATTGGGATCGTACCCTCTGTGCAAAGTTTTGACTAAATAATCCATGCTTGTTTTGTCTGCCTCATCGCTATGATTTAATCCACTGTGCTTTTTTAGTTAGTATCCAGGCTTTTTCTATTCTCCTGACTTTCCCAATTAGCGCATACACAGGAAGCCTTTTTAGTACCCATGTTAAAAACAGACACTCTCTCTCTCACAAATTAATCTTTGTGATCTCTCTTTAATAATTTAACTTATTTTACTAATTTCTTACCCTCTGTCACTCACCCCTTTTTTCTTCAACTCTTACACTGCCTCTCTATCTCACTAGCTTTAGAGACAGTGAAGTGATGAAGCAGTGATGCATGTCTTCTCTTTTTTTAGAGAGACAGCGCTCTCGCGCATATCCCATTCAAGCCCAATTAGACAGTGACTATTGCACTACCAAATTCGCTGTGGGCATTGAGCTGCAACAGCTCCGCTGTTACAATATATAATTGTTTTTTCAGTACTTTTTGATGCCACCTTTACTTTGGAAATTGTGAGAATGACTATTCATGCCTAGCACTTACTGCCATTTTGTTCCCCGTGGTTACATGCTGAATTTTGTTCTGTGCTTTCACAAGGGAGTGTTTGTGGACCTTTTGTCTAGTCCATTACTCTCGTTTCCTGGTAGCCATTTTTACTGACACCCCCAACACAGCTCACTCAACTGTGTAATCAGTATGACAACATGCAGTTACAGATAATTCCATTCATGAAAAGTGTTTCTCCTTCTTCCCACAGACTTATCTCTTGTGCTTGCAGATCTTTCAGTCTTGAAGGTGACCCTGTAAATACATGGGAGGGTTAAAACGTTGTCAACCCATGAGCAAATATACCTGAGAAATTTACGTTCATCATCATCGATGCAGTATAGTGTGTTTTCCTTAAAATTGGACCACATTGTGAGATTGTATCCATGGGTCAACTGTCATGTCTGCATAGACATGTATTTTTTGTTTTGGCTTCTCACTGTTGGAGCACCACGAATACTGAGCGTTATTTACGAAATAGCACGCCTTTTCTACCCCGTTGCAAACTATTTTGGTTGTGTCTGTGGAAGCATTTATTACAGTTCTACGTACAATGCTATTTGTTTGTTGCACTACTTTCTGAAAATACTCATTATCACTGTAACACAATGAATTCTGTCGTAGTAATAAAAAATTGAATTACATGAGACCTTTGACAGACACAGACTTACTTGAAAATATACAATCACCCAGGTTCCTAATAAGCTCTTAGCTTCTATCACATGAGTTTTAGTGCAGCTCATCTTGACTTAACTGAGCCTTCCCTAAACAATAGAAGCATACATCCTGAAAACTTAAAACCCTCTCTAAGAAGGACAAGCCTATAAAAGTCAGATATCTAAATCTGAATTGATGGAGTCACAAATTATATTTTCCAATTCAACAAAAAGATTCAAGTCATGCAAAAAGTTTGTTTCTACCATCCAAGTTCTTAATTAAGAGAAGGACTGTAGCATCCGTGATCAGGCAGTTATCCAGATAGAGATACACTGTGTCAGACGCGCTTCGTAAGTGAGATGCCACTACTGCTATGATCTTCTTTTATAATCATATTCAAAAGATAGTGTGAAATGTAGTACCTTGAACTGAAAATGTTGCCCCCAATAAATCAGAGTAATTGTCTATGAGACTAAATTATTTCAATATGAAAATTGGTGCCTGTAGGTCCAAGGACACAATCCAGTCTTGCTCCTGTAAAGCCACCTGTAACTGATGTAAAGTGAATATACTGAGGGGCTGATTTAAGAGCCCCTAGCACCTCCTTGCACCACATGAGTCTAATTTGTTTTGAAACTTATGTGACCTAACGAGGCCAAAATCGCCGCACCAAGGGCCAGATGTATGAAAGCACTTTGCATTCGCAAAAGGTGCGAATGCCCATTTGCGAATGCAAAATGCCATTTCAGAATGTATGAAATACATTCTGAATGCAATTTTAAGGAATCGCTAAAATAGCGATTCCTTAAATTGCGACCCTGTTTAGAAAGTCGCAAATTGCGACTCTCTAAATTAGAAATCGCAACTAAGTATTCTTATTTGCGATTTCTTAGCATATGTATGAAGCAATTCCTAAATGCGATTTTGGCATTTAGGAATTGCTAATTACCACGAAGTTGAACTTGGTGGTAACCATGTGCAAAATTTAAAAATGCATTTAAAATGTTGGGGTGCAGCAGATGGGGCCTTAGCCCCCCAGCACCCTGGGGTTTTGCATTTTCAAAATTGCGATTTCTGGTTCAGAAATCGCAATTTTGGAAATGCAAGAAATTTGCAGATATGGGCCAACAGGCCCATAGCTGCGAATGGGGCCGATATCGCAATTTGCGATTCGGTAATAGTATTTGCGATTTTTAAGAAATCGCTATTACCGATTCGCAAATGTGATACATGGCACTTTGCCAGTCGGAAATAGCGATTTCTTAAAAATTGCTATTTCTGAATCGCAAAGGGCTGTGATGATACATCTGGCCCCAAATTTACAGAGTGGCACAATGCATGCATTGCACCACTTTGTGACCCTTTATGCCTGCGCCAGGAAAACTGTATACAAAGGGGGCATTCCCCCGTTCGGGGGGCCAAAAAAAGGTGCAAAGAAATCTAAAAGATTTCTTTGCGTCATTTCTTTTGGCACTTTTAACTCCGGCTCAGAGCATGCGTTAAAAGAGGAGGCATGCAATTGTATTCAATAGGCCTCAATGCGCTTTGCAGTTTAGTGTCAACATTTTTGACACTAATCCTGCAAACTCCGAACTAATGTCAATAATTTTGACACTAGTTCCCCTAGCTACCACCATGGTGCGCCATATCTTAAATACAGCGCACACATGGTGGCGTTGGGGGGGGGGGGGCGCTAAGGGATGCAAAAAAAGTGAAGTTGCACTGGGTACAAGAGCACTTTTCTAAAATTCGGGCCAGATTTTTTTATTTTCAGGAAGCAGAGATGTAAGGTAGGGCAAAGTCACTCATTTGTCTTTGAAATCAGAAAATATGTGTAATGGCAACCTCCACATCTGTGAGGAAGGAAGTAAGGGCCTTACTGAGAATTTGGCACACAGAATACTTTGTCACAAATGTGGCAGATGTCCCATTCTCTATATAACATGTATATTATAGCCTATGGCACTAGTAATATGGTGGACGAGATATCCATTGCATTTTGACAAAGTATTCCATGCCAAATTCCAACTCTATGGTTCTTTTTCCCAAACAACAGCAATCACATCATCAGATGTTTCCATGGGAGATAGAAAAGGAAATGAGCGGCAGTATTTTCAAGATGGCCAGAGGGTAACTGCTATCTATAATCTACAAGATTGGTCTGAAGTAATCTTGCACCACATGTAAAGAAATGATGCCATCCGACCCCAAACAGGCACTGACTGTTCCAACAAATGAAACAAATCAGAGTGTTTTTGTGGCTGGTGCTGTAGAAGAGAAACTGTTTAGCCTAGTCTGACTCTACTCAACCCTGCACCTTGATCAGGCTGATGTGACGTCAGTAGCCGTTGCTTTCAAAGCTGATGGAAGTACCCCCTTAGCTTGTTGTATCATCTATGGTGCTTAAAAAAAGACACATCTACCGTCTTGTTGAAATAGTGTTTGACATTAAAAGATATATTGAATAATTGAGTATACATGGCATCAGAGAAACCACATCCAAGTATGATAATGGAGAACTATAGCTGACTCCCATCAACTGAGTCACTGCACTGAATGCGGCCTACATCAACTGTTTTGAGGGGCCCATTCCATCCTGAAGAAATTGTTCAGAGGTTGGCCAGGCAACTTGGGAACTAGTGAATAGAGATAACAGGCACAGGTTCACATTACAATTTTCACAGCAGGCTTCAGCGTTACGTTCAAAAAGGGCACATTTTGAGGTGACAGGAGCTGAAAATTGAAATTGGAATTTAAACTAGAGTTGCCTATGTCAGAATAGCACTGTTTGCTGCCGGCTCAGGTAAGTCCTAGTTGAGAGTCTACTGGGTATGCCAGAGAAAAAAGTGGCAAATATGTCACATTTTGGTCTTGTGTGAGCCTCAATTGGTTTAATAGAAATATGGACCTAATCTCAGGCAGAGAAGGTTCTGCCACAGGCACCAGCCTGTAGGTAGACAAGGATGAGTGATCCTTTTTGTTTTTTCTCTATTTACAGTGAATTAAGAAGGCCATTCATTTTTTGCTTTTTATGCTTTCTTTCTGAAGAAGAGGTTCTGGTTTCTATTTATAGACCTACGCCTGGGCTTTAAAGTTCATCCTTTTTTTTCATGGAAGCCATAAAACGGTTAGCCTCTGTTTCCTTGAGGGCCTTTGGATCCACCTGCTTGCAAAGATCACATGACAAATGGCCGTATCATTCCCCAAACGCTAATGCAGGAAGTTTGAGGGTCAGTGATGGCCATGTGTCAGCTATAAGTCTTACATGGCTTGGGGGTGACATATTGCGAAAGTATTTGAAACAAATGTTGAAAGAACTGGTAAGAGGATTCGCAGCAGTACAGTGAACCGTGTCAGAGGAGGTATGGAAATAAGGATCTGAAGTCACTGGCACACATGGCCCCATATAGATGGTGACCCTGTCAGTTGTGGTGGAACCGTGAACTCTGGACCCCGACACCTGTCGACAGTGATATGAGATTGCCAGAGAAAAACCTTTGGATTCCAGTCTAGCACTTGGGAAGCTGTTCAATGGTGAACTTGCAGGAACTTTAGCTCTTTTGGTATATTTTTTAAAAATGTGACAAATGAGTTATTTTGAGTAAGAAGGGGACACGTTCCATTTAGAACCATTATTTTTCTTTGTACTTCCAAAATTGAAATGATGACAGCGGTGAATCCTTTTAGGACAGACCACGTTTAGACTTTGCTCCCTGCTGACGATGGAAGACGGAATACAGAAGGAGACAGGGGAGCTTCTGACGGCACGTGTCATACATGTCAGGGCTCTCCCCAGCGTCGGGTGGTGATTGGCGGGGAGGTGCGGCACACCGAGAAATGAGAGACGCAGAGTCTCCGAGGACACCGAGGCACATCTTCGCATTTTCCCCCATTTTCCCCCATTACCGCGGCCCGGCGGCAAATGCGGCAAGACGCAGAGTGGTGTCCCGCCTTACCACTGCCGCCTCAGAAGAAACGAGGGACGCGAAGTCTTCAAGGCACAGAGGAGCTCTTCCGCACCTAAAAAAAACACTTAAAAACTGCCGTGGGATAGGAAAAGAGGAGGAGAAGAGGGGAGACAAGAAGTTAGGCCTCCCCCTCTTTCCCATAGTCACTGGATTATAACAGATGACACCTTGTAGCCCTGCACTACCCGAAAGGTGGGTCTCTTTGAGAGACGAGTGATGATGTGTTGCTGTGAAGTGCAGAGAAGAACAGTCCAGAGGGAGCCGGGTGTGAGGAGAAATGAGGTGAGGGGGGGGAGTGGTGTGGAGCCAGGTCTTGTGGTGCCCCTTGCCCTCACTACAAGACACTTTACTAGTAACTACAGTCACCGGTCTCCTCTTTGAACAGTAGTGCCTCTGTATAGTTTGACTGTGTCTCCTGGCCCAGCATCCTATCTCTTCCTTTGAAGTGGGGCGGAGAAAGTGTGGGGCTGGGGAGGACTGGAGAAGAAACCTTGCTAATGCCGGGAGGAAAGTAGATCCCCCGTAATATCTATTTATGCCTAGCTCTCCCTTCAGGGGCAAAGTCTTCACCTAGACACCGCCTGGTGCTTAAGGAAGGTCGGTGGGAAAAGGAAGGAGAAAGGAAGAAGGAGAAGAGTGAAGGGGAGAAACAGAGGTGACAGAGATAGGTGTGGAAATGTGTTCTATACCCATGCTGCCTATCATTGTGGAGCTTGCACAGCCTCACGTTTCAACTTTTCCCCCTCTCCTCTCACCACCAGCCCCCAGTTCGGAGTTTGTGATCTCGCTCCTTCCACAGACTTATACCTGTATCCGTCCCCCTAGTCGATAAAGCAGCTTTGTCCATCTGTACTCAGTCAAGGGCCTAGTCCATGACAAGGATGACGGCTAAACATTTCCGAAGGAGCAGGACTTTTCTCAATCGAGCATGTAAAAAGACCAAGTCAAATCCCTTAAGGAATAAGAGTATTCCTTTTCTGCATACAAAAAGTATAAATTCCATCCTATCTGTTGTCCAAAACGAGTCACCTGAAGAACTAGCTCCTAACGATTGCTCTGATCTAGGAGTCACCAGTGCTCCTGATAGAGGGAAGGAGGCACCCTCTCCGGTTGTGAGGGGGGTCACAGAGACTCAATAATCACCCAAAGAAATTCAAAAATCCTCCACAGTGAATGCGACGGGTGAGGTGGAGACCCGAGCAGAAATATAGGATTTCACTCTCCCAGGTATTGATTTGGATTATGCCCAAGGGAAAATAATCTCTCCCAATAGTCACTTGAAGACTCATCTGCATAGTAACTTCGGTCCCACAACACCAGGTCTAATACTGTTCAGTAGCACTCCCTCTGACCTTTCTCTGTCCCCTCACATTTCTTCACTGACTCCAGACCTCATGTGCTCTCTAGATCTGCTGAGTGTTCCCCCAGAGCAAAACTTAATATTCTCAGAGTCCTTCAAATGTCTCCAAAGAATCTGGTCTTCTATGTTGGTTCTCCTACAAAAATCAGTTACTCACTCTGACCATATACAAGACGTATTATTATCCACCTTGAAAAACTTGTTAGATCAAAAGGACCTAAACCTAGGTCAAAAGGGAAATCTGATAGGGCCGTTCAGGCTGATTTGCAATCGTCGGGCGACAAGTTCTACAACCATTTTTGTGTTCACCAGCACTGTGTGTGCCCATGACTTTACCTTTTCGGCTTTCTTTCTTGGAGCACGGTACATATGTGGGAAAGCCACAAATTAATCAGAATCCTTCAAACACTCAGGATCCTTCCTCCCAAGACAGCCTCATCTATTCCTTGGAAAATCTCTTTTCTAGTCCTTTTCCTGCGAGCAACGTAGCCCCCACTGACCATGAATCTGCTCTGAAAAAAGATGAGGCTATTCCCTCAGTGGCCCCCATCCCATCTTTTTACCCAAAATAAACCCTGAAGTGCTGTTGGTGGAACATGAGGGGATCCTGGCAGGAAAAGCCTCAAGTAAGAAGTTCTCAGGGGAAAAAAGGGAAAAAAAACAACAGCAAAGGGGAAAAACGGAGAAAAATGAGAATTTAAAAAAATAACCCAAGAAGGGTTAAGTCTGAAGTTAAGGGCCAAAATGGGTCCTCATCCCAGCAAGCAGAACAGGAATTGACTCTAAGGATGGAGGGTCCCAAGATCGTGAGATCGGCTAGCCCCTTAACTCCATGGGGTGAACAAAATACTATAGCTCCCGTGGAGGTGCCACAGTCTCCCCCTCCGGACTCTAGGAGTCTATTCCCCATTGTAAAATTACGAGAGGTCTCTACCTGCAATGTAAATGCAAATATAACAGCAGTAAATTGTATGTCTGACCCCTGTAAAGGAGGAGATGAATATACTTTGGAGGGAGTACCACCTGATAGCACAGAGACTCCAGAATGTTTAGAGTTTTATGCTTTATTTGATTCAAATGTGATCTTAAATGTTCTTTATTTCATGCCTTTCAGATATTGCTGAGTTAAAGTTTAATGACAGTTGTGATATTTACTACATTTACCTTGAGCATAGTAAAGGAATGGTAAAGACAAAAGCCTGGTTATTTTCTAAAACTGTTTTAAATTTGATTTTAGTTCATTGTGAGCAGTTACATCACAGAGGTATAGACATGATGCCAATATGGGGTAAGGAAGTTTCCCATAACCAGATACAGACCCATATTTCCCATCACGTGAATGGTAACAATCTGCATCAAAGCTCTGCTTATATTGCTCCCTCATGGGAAAAAGTTCAAATGTCCATTGCTCATGGTGAAAGAGTGGTTAAGATTTTGGAGGATGCCTCACCGTATTATACAGGCCCTAAAGAGGAAAATTGGAGTTGGCTGGCGGGAGCTTTAAATAGCACTCTAAACTGCATCTGGGTAAAGGGTATTTCTTCACATCCCTGATACTAATCAGAGTTTCTCTTTGGTTTCCTGGAATGCAGCAGGTTTAGGGAACACCACAGAAAAAATATTTGTTCACTTCAAGTGGATGCAATTTGCATTCAGGAGACCTGGGGAGTTGCAGACTTCACCTATCCTGGGTATATGGTTCTAAGTAAAAAGGCACAGCCATCAAAGAAAGGGTGGGCAAAAGGAGGAATTGCCATGTAACTGAATAATAAACTTAAATGGGAATATGTTGGCACGTCCATCTCCTCAAATCTTTTTCAGATTGTGAGAGTGTATCCGACTTCAGAGAATGGTAGAAAAACCTCCCTGTTAACAGTTAATGCCTATCCCCCCACCCCAGATAAGGAATTAGCTAGTGTTTTATTGTCTATGCTCAATCAAATATTAGTAATCTATCTGCTCTAATTCACATGAAAGGGTAGATGAGTTACTTGTAATGGGAGACTTAAATTGTAAAATATCTAACTTTTCTCTTACCGCTTTTGGGGATTTAGAGAAGGAAACCGCTTTCGATATTCCGCCGACTCTATTTCCACTGAGAATAAGGACTGATAAAAGGGGATATATCCTATTGAAAGGCTTGCAAGAATTATGCTGTATTATTCTAAATGGGCGTTTTACTTCTGATCATCCAGCAGCCTTTACACATTAATCCCCAGAGAGTAGCTCAATAATTGATTATATGATAGCTTCTTCTAATATTGCTCAATCAGTATAGGATATGAGAGTCATGAATACACCATTTAGTGATCATAAAATCCTCATTCTTTCAATAAAATGCTATTTCCCCCATAGAATTTTGGAATCCCCTGGGCAAAACCATAAGTTTTTGTGGAAAAACAGGTAGAATCTTCTGGACTCCTGCTAAAATGTCCTCCGTAAAAAAGATTCTTGAATCTGTAGTAAGAGATGGAGTGGAATGGAATGTCGATCCCCTAAATAATTTTTCTAAATTTATTGAATATATACCCCGCAGTGTTAAATATCTTCGTTCAAATCCACGACAAAAGAAAGTGAGCCAATCCATTTTACTATTAAATAGAGAAATTAATAAACTGGTAAGGAGACAGAATGAATAGGAGTCTATAGACAGGAGCAAGAGAATATCTTTATTAAAAAGAAGAAAAGCACGAGTAAAGTTAGGTATAAAAAGGGAAAAGGAGGAACAGATGTGGATAGCTGTGAGGGAAGCAGCGGTGACAAAAAATTCCCGTAAATTTTGGGACACCATTGTTAAAGGCTGTGGAAGGCGTAAATCGTCCAGTGCCCCCCGACATAGCCGAGGTGGACTGGAAGAATTATATATTGGCTATGTATGCAGAAAATTAGGTGAGTGAGCCTTGGGAAATGGATTGGAGTAAAAATAATAGCTCCGATGAGAATTGTTGGGGTCCCCCCTCTGCGTCTGAAAGTGAGTGGTTATTAGGACAATGAGGAATTCCGGAGCTATGGGCCCAGATGTGGTCCCCATGGCTTTAATCAAACTTGAACCTCTGCTTTGGGCAAAAATCCTCCATCCAGTTTTCCATGCCTGCTACTTAAAAAGTGGAGTCCCAGACTCCTGGAGAGGGAGTGTTATTGTCCCATTACATAAAAAGGATGATAAATCCTTGCCCATAAATTATCGCCAAATCGCACTATTGGACACAACTGGTAAGATAGTTGCTAAAAGTATCTTAGCACATTTAACCTCCTGGGTCGAGGACAGCGAAATACTTCCTCTAGAACAAGCAGGTTTCAGGAAGGAACATAGTACTTTGGACAGTATTCTATTGTTACATACGATAAATGAAAAATACGTTCAGATAAGGAGGGGAACAGTATATGCATTTATTGACTTCTCTATGGCTTTTGACAGAGTGGACAGGAAAATTTGTGGAAAAAACTATCTGAGTTGGGTGTCCCCCCAAACCTGCTGCTCTTGATTATTGCCTTGCACTCCTCTACCTGGTGTGAAATTTTGCTAGGAGGAGAACAGGGCTTGTCTGATAAATTCCCCACAACAAATGTATTGAAGAAAGGCTGTTTGTTGGCACCACTGTTATTTTCTTTATATATTCATGATCTGCCCAGTTTTTTCCAAAATGCGGATGCGTTTTCTCTGAAAATTGGTGGATATGCTTTGTCTTGCCTCCTCTATGCTGATGATATAGTTGTGATCAACCTTACCCCAAAAGGCTTAAATCAGCGATTGGAGGTGTTACATCTTCATTCCACACAGCATTATCTACTGATTAATCAATCCAAATCTCAAGTTATATGTTTTCTTGGGAAAAAAACTGGAAAGAAAATCTAATTTTCCTGCCTACAGGCACATAGGTGCGAATGGGGTCTGTATCGCAATTTGCGATTCGGTAATAGCATTTGCGATTTTTAAGATATGGCTATTACCGAATCGCAAATATGATACATTGCATTTTGCGAATCAGAAAAAGCAATTTCTTAAAAATCGCTATTTCCGAATCGCAAATGCCTTTTTTGTTACATCTGGCCCCATATGTGCAACAGTGTATCGAAGGCTTTATCTCAAGCACAAGGTCTATCTGCATTTTTTACAGCAGTTGGTCAGCATCATTTCCACCATTTATTAATGGTATATCAAACAAAGATCCCAGCCACTCTTCTGTATGCTCTTGAGGGCATAGAGATCTCCAAATGGAATTCTTTAGATAGAACAGAAGGACAGATATTAAGAAGACTAGCCCAGTGTAATAACTCGGCCTCAGTGGCAGCCTTAAGGATCGAATTTGGTATCAGGAGTGTCTTCGTATTGGGCCTTGTGGCTGTGGTTAGGAGAGCTTATAGTTCAGCCCGCAGAAAGGCAGCAACCCTAAGAAATTTAGCTTTATTAGACATTTTTAATAGATTGAAAAAGAAATCTATGTTTTTTTAAAATTATAATCTGGTTTTACAATTGATTGAGCTAAACCATGATTCGGTGCAACCCTCCCTGCCCACTACGCTTAAAATTATTTTAAAAGAAAGGTCCTGGTTGGAAAGTTTCTCCTCTGATTTACAGTTCTGCAGTAATAAAAGGAGACTGACCAGGTTAACCGAGTCAGTACTGCTTAAACAATCTCAGCCCTTTCTTTCTTGGAATCTTCCCCATGGGATAAGGTGCTTGTATCTTTTGCTGAGATTAGATAGATTGCCCCTTAGAGATCTTACCTCCAAATTGGAGGGTTTTGATAATAATTGCGATCTATGTCAAATGGGTGTGCAGAATTGTAAATATGTTTTATTTGTTTGTCCAGTTTTAGCCCCATCTAGGACAAAATGGTAAAAACCTCTGTATCTGCACTTTAATATTCACTCAGTAGGAGAAGCTTTGGAAGCCCTCTTTAATCCTCCCAATTAACTTTTTTGTTCTAGGATTTGTAAATTTTTTCAGTCCTTTTCAAATCTATACTGAGCGTCCTATATGGGCGATAAATACGAAGTTTGAAAAGTACTCTATAGGGAAGATTGGAGAACTTTGATAAGATCTCCTGGTGTTCTTTTTTCTCTCTTTTTATTTTATTTTACATTTACTGTTGAAGGTCGTTTGTCTTGAATTTTCCTATTTCTTCAGCTTGTAAGCATATGTTTCACAGCTGTTCTTATGGTAGAAAATGTTATGGTATGTGAAGGTTCTCGACGAGAAGTCTCCCTTTGATTACATGTCGTACTGCCTGAGGTACTTTATGGATTTTTCCTCCTCAAAATACTTAATGCTTATACTCTAGAGGCTAGTTTAAATCACCAGAATAATTTGGTCAATTTTAGTCCTGCTACTATGATATTTTACATGAGCAATGAATTTGTATAATTTTGCATATTTTCTTTTTGTTTTGATTATCTGTGGAATTTTTATATGAATGTTCTTAGGTCGTTTTATGTTTTTATTTTTTAGGAAGCGGTCTTACATGTGGACCTCTTAGGAGTTCCAATTCAGGAAATAAAAACTTTAAACTTTTAGGACAGACCACAGGAAACTTTCAGACCAAACGTTATTGGCATATGTGATGCGGAAGGAATAAAAATGCTTTCATACATGAATGAATGATGTTCTGGTGTTCTTAGTGACATTTTGTTTGTAAGCCAATGAACGCACTGTAGAAAACAGCAGCAGTTTTTCAGTTTATATAGTAGTGCTTCTTCCAGTAAAATGCTGTGATGTCAAAGGTTGTACTGCTTTGTGCTACTTTTTACCAAGCCTAATAACTTTGAAGCACAGCTAACCCCAAAAAGAAAAAGAGTTACTTCCCTGTAAATGTGGTTCTCTGATATTAGTGTCTTTCATAGTTTCACATAATTTAATTATTCCCAATCCTTGAGGTAGGAGTCCCACAGTAAAATTAAAAGTAGTACTGTATTATACATTGTCTTTAAGGGCTAAACACAACAACTTTAGTATCCTGTTCACATTATTTTATAAAGAACCAAACTTAAAAGAATTAACGTGTATCACCCTGATCACCACTTCCATCAGAAGGTGCCATACTTCAGATTTTCTAGTACAAATGTGAAAAATAATTAGGCTTGATGAATATGTGAGTCTCCAAGTGGACAAGGTTGAGTAGCATGTGAATCTATAAAAGATAGAAATACAAGAGAACTACAGTTACAGATAAGTAACTTTTTTCTTTCTCCGGTATCAGATCTTTCATGGGTTCACATGCTTGAATAGGAATAGCAAGCAGTTAAAACAATATGCTCATAATCATTGCTGGTCATGGTGGAAAATAAGCAAAACAAGGCTCATCTTATATTGAAAAAGATTACACAACATTCTTGTCCCAGTGCTGCATCCTGTTTTACTGTTGAAGCCAAGCAGTAATTCTGGCTGAATGTGTAATTATTCTTCCATGGTGATGCCCTACAGATGTCTTGTATTGGCAGAATAGCAAATAGAGCAGTAAAGCTAGAAACATTCTTCCAGCTTTACAGTGACAACGCACAGTAGCCGTACATATCCAATGGATTATGCTCTGTTTTGAAAGACTGAGACCTTTACGAGGAGTACTATAGGCTACAAACAATTGATCAGTTTTTCCAAATTCTTTAGTCCTATCCGTATAACATTTCAAGCACCTTTTTTTGTCACTATATTTTTTGGATTTTTAAAGAATGACACTAAAACCACATGTTCATTAAGTAAAATTGTGATGGTTCCTTTGGAAAGAATCAAGGTCTTGATCTTAATATTTAATTTTCTCTTCTTGCAGAAATCAATGCTAACAGCAATGCAATTTTCCAGAAAATATATTTGAGTTTGGTTGTATTAATGGGTTAAAAATTACTCTTCACCCACTGCAAAAGCTCTGTATTTAATTTTAGTTGGTGGAATCATTAATGGAGGATACGCTCTTAAGAACTTCTTCAAATTATATCTGATCACAGGGATAGTTTATAGGAAGGTATCCTAGAGGTTAATACAGCTGTTAAATGTACTTTAACGGAAACATGAGAAAAACCTGATTAGGCTAGATGTAACAGAAAAGGTAGCACCTGTTCTGGTCGAGAACACATCAGGTTAATATTACTGCCCAACCACTATGATCAGAATTGCTTATAAGATGAATATGATGTTGTTCTGACAGGAAAAGGAACTCTGTGAACCTATAGTGCCTGCACTAGGTCTGAGCTTTTAGTATGATTCAACAATGTTCCTTCTTCATCTTGTTCTGCATCTTTGGAATGATGGGTATTGGGAGATAAGTGTAGGCAAGATTTCTGGATTCCTGATCATGCATTCAAAAACGTAATCCCCCACAATCCTGGTTGTTGATGTTAACTTGCACAAAATTGTCATTCCTGGTTCTAAGTGGTTGCGAATAGATCCAACTTTGGTTTGCACCAACGACTGAAGATATCATTCATAAGTTGTTTTTTCAACTCTCACTCACGCCAGTTCTTTGTCACCCTTCTCAGGGTGTCCCCTACTGATTGTTGGTGATAGACACATGCTCCGCTTTTAGCAAGATGTGATTTTGCAGTGACTATTCTCAAATCTTTGGAGCTTCCAGCAAAAATGATAGATATTTTGTGACTCCTTGCTTGTTTGTATTGTCTGTGTGTACTAGCATCAAAGAGCCTCTAATCCTTTGGAGAAAAGTCTAAAGACCCAATGCATCAGCTATCAGTTCTAGGAGATTGATATGTAAAATCAACTCTTGGGAATACAATTTTCTGCTGAGTTTTAGATATTGTAAATGAGCTCCCTATCCTTCCAGGTACCATCTGTTGTCAGCTCAAATGGTGGAACTTGGGCAAGAAATGTTAGTTCTGTTGAAATATTTGCTTCCTCATTCCACCACAGTACGGCAATTTTCATTATCTGACTGATGTCCACTAGGGGTTTGGACCCACTGCTTCTCCAGGTCCTCTTGCAGATGTCTCATTCGTAAGCAGCATAATGGAATTAGAGCAATGCACGAAGACATTATCCTCATTTGTGACTTGAACCAGTAAACTGAAAATGACTGTCTTTTTAGCCATTGTTGTGGCAGTTCAATTAGTTTGATATGTCATTCTAACATTGGATAAGCTTTGCTTTCACATTGTTCAGAATAGCTCCAAGAAATCATATCTTCCTGGATGGATGGAGAGAAGATTTGTGTCTGTTGAGAATAAGGCCTAAATTGTTGAAGTGACTTGGTCAACATTTTGGCTGAATGACAAAAAGGAGCGTTCACAAGACAGTTATTGAGGTGTAGAAATACCTGGTGACCTCTCCTTTTTAGATAAACAGCAACTGGGGCAAGACAGATTGTGAAAATACGGGGTCTGAATTTAGCCCAATGGGAGAACCTTAAATTGGTAATTGCTGCCAGCCACTTTGAATTCTAAATACTTGTGGTGTTCTTGATGGATATGGAAATGAAAGAAAGCATCTTGGAGATCCAATGATATGTAATTGACGTGATTCAGCAGTTGTGAGCATGCAAAATGACTGTTTCCCGATATACTTCTTTAATTTTCATAGTTCAAAAATAAGCCTTGAAACTTCAGATTTTTTCTTTATCAGAAAGATGAGGGACTATTTATATGATTAGGGTGGTTGGAATTTTCAACTGTAAAAGATGAATGTGGTGTTGAGATCTTTTATTGAGGTGATGTATGAGAAAGTTTTCCAAAGCATGACCACAAAAATTTTCCAAAGTATTGGACCCAACAGTGTTTAGC
Organism: Pleurodeles waltl; assembly: GCF_031143425.1. Taxonomy (NCBI): domain Eukaryota; kingdom Metazoa; phylum Chordata; class Amphibia; order Caudata; family Salamandridae; genus Pleurodeles; species Pleurodeles waltl. The sequence goes on from NC_090439.1 coordinate 31,792,562, forward strand.
CAACCTCTCCTAACTTCTATGATAATTTGTGATTTGTCCTCCAAAAATGCTCAAGGAAGATATTAATAAGGCCGGTGCCTTTTTCATGTCCCTTTCTTCTGACAGAGACCTTATTTTGAGGCCCTTGCTTTCTTTGCAGAATTTGTTTTGTGTAAGTACCTGGCAGTAGAGACCTATACTGCAGCTTTATGTATTGTTGCCAGTAGGCTAGTTGTGGGTGTTGATTTGAGTAAGACTGATATTCCCCTCTGAATGCAAATTGCCAGCGGTCTCTCGCCCTAGAAAGCGCTGGCTACTCTGCTGGAGGATGCCAGGTGACCGTCCTGTGTCAGTCTTGATTAAAGATCATCATCCACATGCTTCTGAAAGAGAGCCTCTCCGTCATACTGCATGACTAAGATGTTACTCTGGACCTCTGGCAAAAAGATGTAGGCTTCACCCAGCCCTGCATTTGGAGAACTTCTGCACCTGTGTGGTGACTCCATTTTACTTTTACAGTGGGCACAGGAGTTATCTTAGCCTTCTGCTTGCAGGCCTCTTGCCCACATCACCTAGTGCCCTTTCACCTATTTAGCATGATCTGTTTTATTCCATGTATTTTATTATTTATTTTAGCATTTGCCATTTTTTATATTTTATAAGGAATGTTTTGATTTTGATTGTCAGTGCCATTCTGAGAAATCGTCATTATCAACATCATTATCAGTGATGTACATAGGTATTGTCAATCTTAGAAATGGGCTCCATAGTTGGCAGTCAGTTTCCCCCTCTCCCAGTAGGGACCCTCACTCTAGTCAGGGGAAAGGAGATACACAGCTCAAATAACCCCTGCTAACACCCTTGGTAGCTTGGCACAAGTCAGAGGCAATGTGGATAGTATTTGCACAAACACACACAATAACACAGTGAAAACACCACAAAAGGATTCCACACTAGTTTTGAAAAATAGCCAATATTCATCTTAATCAGATAAGACCAAAACCACAAAGATCCAACATACACAATGAATTTTTAAAGTAGAAAGAGTCGTAATCCATTAAAATCAATGGTTGTGTTGTTTTAGCACAAAGTACCGGGTATGCGTCAAAAATAAAGCTGCACGGGCGAGCGTGCGTCAGAAAAGCAAGCAATGCATCAATTCCTTACTCACAAGTAAGGCTGTGCGTCGATTCTTTCCTGGCAGGGAAGAGATGCATTGATTTCCGGACAAGCAGCCTCAGGACTGTGTAGTGATGTTGAAGATTCTGGCACCCAGGGTCGATGCATGGAAAATTCCAACACACTGTGCGAAGGGTCCGCATTGAGAGCAGGCACTGCATTGATTCTCCAACCGGGAGGCAGGCGCTGCATCAAGTTTTCTGCCGCGGGACAGGCCCTGTGTCGATTTTTCTGATGCGCACACAGCGGTGCGTTGATTTTCCCCCGCAGCTTACCAACTTCCACTCAAGGGTCCAGGGACTGGATTTGGCACCACTTAGCAAGTCAGGACTCTCAGAAGAAGAGCCCAAGCACTGGCAGATGAAGTCTTTGATGTCCCTGAGACTCCAGGACAAGTGGCAAGCTCAGTCCAAGACCTTGGAGAAACTTCCCTAGCAGGATTTCAGAAAGCAAAGTCCAGTCCTTTCCCTCTTAAGGCAGAAGCAGCAGGAGCAGGCCAGCAGAACAAAGCAATAGGCAGAGTGGCAGCTCCCCCTCAGGCATCAAGCTCTTCTTGGCAGAGGTTCCTCTTGATCCAAAAGTAATCTAAAGTTGTGGGGTCAGCAGTCCAATACTTATACATATTTCTGCCTTTGAAGTAGGCAAACCTCAAAGCAAGTTCTTTGTAGTGCACAAGACCCGGCCTCTTCCTTGCCCTGCCCCGACACACACTAGGGGGTCGGAGTCTGTATTGTGTGAGGGCAGTCACAGCTCCTTCAAGTGCAGATATCAGCTCCTCCCTCCCACTCTAGACCAGGAAGACTCATCAGGATATGCAGGACACAAATCAGCTCCCTTTGTATCACTGTCTAGAGTGAATTCACACACAGTCTAACTGTCAGTCTGACCCAGATGTATATTCAGTATCCAAGCAGAGGCACAGAATAGTTAAGCAAGAAAATGCACACTTTCTAAAAGTGGCATTTTCAAACAGACAATCTAAAAAACAACTTTACTAAAATATGTATTTTTAAATTGTGAGTTCAGATACCCCAACCTCCACATCTCTATCTGCTCCCAATGGGAAACTGCACTTAAAAGATATTTAAAGGCAATCCCCATGTTAATCTATGGGAGGGATAGGCCTTGCAATAGTGAAAACTGAATTTGGCAGTATTTCACTATCAGGACATGTAAAACACAACAATACATGTCCTACTTTTTAAATGCACCGCACTCTGCCCAGGAGGCTACCTAGGGCCTCCCTTAGGGGTGACATACATGTAGTAAAATGGGAGGTTTGGGCCTGGCAAATGGGTACACTTCCCAGGCCGAATAGGCAATGGAAACTGCACACACAGACAGTGCAGTGGCAGGTCTGCGACATGTTTACAGGGCTACTATGTGGGTGGCACAATCAGTGCTGCTGGCCAACTAGTAGCAGTTAATGTACATATCCTGCGCAGCTCTGGTGCACTTCACTAGAGACTTACCAGTAAATCAAATATGCCAGTCATGGATAAACCACTCACCAATACAATTTAAACAGAGAGCATATGCACATTAGCACTATTTAGCAGTGGTAAAGTGCCCAAAGTCTTAAAGCCAACAAATGCAAGTCAAAATAAATAGGAGGAAGGAGGCAAAATGTTTGGGGCTGACCTTGCAAAAAGGGCCAGGTCCAATAGTCATCATGTCCCTTTCTCACTTATGTGTGATAGGAACATAGGGCCATATTTATACTCTGTTTGCGCCGGAATTGCGTCTTTTTTTTTTCGCAATTCCGACGCAAAACTAACTCCATATTTATACTTTGGCGTTAGACGCGTCTAGCGCCAAAGTCCATGGAGTTTGCGTCATTTTTTAGCGTGGACACCTACTTTGCGTTAATGATATGCAAGGTAGGCGTTCCCGTCTAAAAAATTGACTCCGAGGCATGTGCGCCGTATTTACACTCCCGGGCAAAACTCACGCCCGGGAGTGGGCGGGTCAAAAAAAATGAAGTCCAGCCGCTTTTGCGTCGTTTTTTAGCGCCTGGTCAGGACAGGCGTTAAGGGACCTGTGGGCTCGGAAGGAGCCCAGAGGTGCCCTCCCATGCCCCCAGGGACCCACCCTGTCACCCTTGCCCACCCCAGGAGGACGCCTAAGGATGGAGGGACCCATCCCAGGGAACATAAGGCAAGTTCAGGTAAGTAATAATTTTTTTTTTTTTTTGTGGCATAGGGGGGCCTGATTTGTGCCCCCCTACATGCCACTATGCCCAATGACCATGCCCAGGGGACAGAAGTCCCCTGGGCATGGCCATTGGGCAAGGGGGCATGACTCCTGTCTTTGCTAAGACAGGAGTCATTTCAATGGGGGTTGGGAGTCGAAAAAAATGGCGCAAATCGGGTTGAGGTGAAAAATTTGCCTCAGCCTGACTTGCCCCATTTTTTGGTGCCCTAGCTCCATATTTCCCTACGCCGGCGCTGCCTGGTGTACGTCATTTTTTTTCACGCACACCAGGCAGCGCCGCCGGCTAACGCCGGCTAACGTCATTGAATAAATACGGCGCCCGCATGGTGCTTCAGAATGGCGTTAGCCGGCGCTAATTGTTTTGACGCAAAACTGCGTTAGCGCAGTTTTGCGTCAAAAAGTATAAATATGGCCCATAATGTGCACTTTTTCGGGATTGTTTATGTAATTGCCGACACAAGTCTGCCACATTATCAGTTGTCTAGGTACATACCTGTGTCACTGACCCTACATGATCAGTATAAATACACCTCACATGGACAAGGTTATTAGAGGGGTACCTTGCAGATGCCATCTACGCTGAATGTCACCTTCCTGCAGAACTCAGCCTTTGTGTTTTCAGAGTCTGACCTAGAGACCTCATTCCAAGGTAACGATGGCTGGGGTGCGCTTCTCATGGACATGGTATTGGCAGATTAGGTTTATCATACTTCACTCTCATTAGGGTAGAGATTATGCGTTTTTGGTTAGGAATTTGATATCTAATGTTTATTGTAAGATGGGTGGGGGTTTTATATTCACATCTTTCATCTTCACAATTCTGCTTTTATTATTGTTCATTATCCTAATCATTGCAGCATATGCATTTTACAGTAGATTGCAGTCTTTTCAATAAACATACTGAAAACTCTCCTGCATCTCCTTCATTGCCTTTGTGTGTTTGAGACTAACAAGAGAAAAGGGTAACTTCCATTCCACCACGACTTCTATGAGAGATCTCATCTAGAGTCTATGCGTAAGGCTGCCAGAAATCACCTTTACTATCTGAGTTTTGGTGAGGTACTGCTTGTGAGCCAGGAGGGTTGGGCCAGCAGTTGTGACTTGTTGTAGAAGTGACTGAGTGGCCTACAAAAAGAAGTGCTGTGATCCCTAAATCAGCAGTCTCGCTAAGGAGTGAGAGTCTAACTGTGACACCTACTAGCTGTCTGAATCAAGGAGATGCTATATGCATGGCACAGTCTATCATCTCGGATGAACCTTGTTCCCCCTCATGTAGAATTTTCTTGCTCTCAGCTCTTTTGTCATTCAGGCAGAAGGTCAATATATGTACTGATGTCCGACCTTATCTGCCTATCATAACACCTGAGAATCGCCAAAGAATTGCCCACTCTCACCATAGTTGCTGTCAAAGCACAGAATCTCTTACCAATGTAGTCTAAACACCTTCCTTCCCTGTAGAACAGTGTGTGGTTGGATTCCACAATCTTTGGGCAGCTTGAATTAGGAGAGTCAATCCTAGGATGACCTACTAAACAGGCAAGTGATTAATCCAGAGCCTTATATTGTTCTCCAGGTAAGAAGCACTGTTGCCAGATTTTTCAAAACCTTTATCTCTTCATTCCAAAAGAGGCCCTATATATGAATGACTTTCAAATATTTGAGATGGGTGTTCCTAGAGATCAAATAAGCAACAATCCAATTAATTGGGATTCGTAATTCTAACATTTTAGATGCTCGTTCTGAAAGAGCATGAAAACCTCTGACATTGTCTACTGGCAGGTATGCTGGTTGAGGAGCAGGTGGTGGGGGAAAGAGGTGCCAAATAATAATCTCACTTTGTACCTACAACTTGATCATCTGGTACTTTCCCTTCTTCTCAATCATCATCACAATAGTTGTCATCATCCAGTGTTGGTAATGGAGGCCCTGATGGAGAGGTCTATGATGTTGTTGTAATCTTGGACTTGGAAGCAAAAGGATAGTATGAGGAGCATGAGGAGTAGGTAGTTGTGAGAGCACAACTGTGTAAATGTAGAGGTAGAGATGGTTGCTTAAGCCATTGTGTTCTTGAAGGCTCTAGGAATCTTTTATAGTAATCAGCCAACATAAATCTTAAATCTTTAACCAAAGTTTTGTTAACTTGCATCATTTTGTCACCATATTGTATTTTTGCTTGTAAGGCTCCTAGTCCCTAAAGTACTGGATAAGTCTTACTTTGTGACTTGTTCCTTGTGTGTTGATCTGAGGCAGAAATTATTATTTACCTTTGACAGACTCATCTTTCTCCTGATGTGTCACATGAAGATCTGCTGGACTGTAGGCATGACAGGACAGCTCGTCATTATCAGAATCTTCAATATTCAGTAGACAACTTGATGGTAGAGGACTGGTGAGGTATGTTCTGGCATTAATGGAACAGAAATGTGATTTTCTGTGATCAATGTGATTTTCTGGGATTTCGTTGATGGAGTCACTGATGGCACTGTTAAAGGTTTCCCCATCGCCTGAGTCTCCGCTGACGGTAACTTCAAAGGAATCTTCAACGGGACAGCCATCAACAGTGAGGTGGCCATCACTGCTGTGGTGGCCACCCCCAGTGATATTGTCATTTCATATGATGGTGGCCGTTGTTGTTGTTGCTGTTGTTAGTGAAGATAACCTTGATTATGTTGATGAGATCTTTGTTGATGGTTTCTCCATCACCGATGCTACCATCAAGAGTGGTAACAACAGTTTAGTACACTTGAGAGATACCTTTTTTAATGACTTTGGAAATTCTGATCTTGGTATGTACTCCAAAGGTACATCTTTTTTCTACTCCATTCATGCAAAAACTCAGATGAGGGAATTTTTGCTCTGGAAAGCCTCTTTGGGAGGTTCCTTTTCAGCACAATGGTTTGACGAATGGCCTTCTGAAAGTTCTCCTCTATGAATCATTTTTGCCTGATTCTGAAGTGCTCTTGCTCTTGTCCCCAGCACGCGGGCTTTCTTTGGCTTAGACTTTCTGAATCACAAATGAGGGAGGTATTGTTCCTGTTAAAGAGAAAAAAAGAGAACAGAGCGGAGGACAAAACAGGGGCAGGGAACCCTAAAAAGTTATTTCTTGCTGCCTTCTCGGATCCCTTAGGGATGTCATGCTTCATCATAGGACATGTGGCTTGTAGGACTGACGCTGCAGTGTCCTATGGGCCCCATGAAGTGTCGCTTTAGTGGATATCTTTTTTCTGTTAGGCCATATCATGAGTAGTCAAAGTGTGAGGGATACTAGGTGTGTGGGGTGGAGTGATAGGGTATGTTAAAGTGAGGGAAGATAAAACTGTTTAATAGATGCCAGATAGATCATTCAAAGTAGTGGCTCTCTTGAAAAAGTTAGAAACCTAATAAGGGGTCAGGGCTACTATGGGAGTATAATGTAACCAAGCACCCTAAAAATAGGTGAATGCAATCAGGTTAAAATGTTTTGTGCTGTAAGGCCCAAAAAAGGATCCACAACACTTCTTCAGAACCCAAAAACTGTGGGGGTTCGACCATACCCTACACCTAAATTCACATGTGTGGTACAGGTGTTGCCCTTAAAAATGATACCTCATGTAATGAGTGAATGATCGACCAACCTAGAAAATGAGTAAGAGAAAGAGAGAAAGTTTATTACATATGTTAAACCAGAAACTATTCTGTTTCTGGGTAAAAGCATCAGCAAGATAGCTCTTCCAGTAAATGGTGTCTTTTTATCTCCAATGGTAGCCATGCCCATTCTGAGCAAAAGGCGATGTCTCAGTCTCCAAGAGTGTAGAGAAAAAGTAATAGTACACGCATCAACATAAAATACAAAACGCACATGTGTGGTATACATAACACAAAACAAATCTGTGTCAGTGTCACACCGTGAAGCCCAGGTGATTTATTCGCATTTTGATGTTAGCGAGCGGTCTCACTATTAGGATCAATCAGATATGCCCCAGATCGGAGTCAGAGGTTAACACACTGCTGCTAACTGTCAAACAATAACAATAATGGCAATCAAAGCATGAAGAGAAACTAATACGGCGGGGAAGTACAAAAATTGACAGCTTGGTGGTGAGGAGAACTGTTCTCAAGTGGTTACTGCGCTGAGAGCGTGACCGTCCTACCCTCCTCTGCTTGCCCGGATAGTGACTGAGCAGAGGAGCGCGCGAGCGCATGCAACGCAGGCTCGACCCTAAAAAAAGGTGAAGAGAAAATACGGCAGTCCTTGATAATTTTTTACCAAAGCTATACACAATTCACAATAGTGCTGGGGAGTACAGAAACAGGGAATGCTCATTCGAGCAACAAATGAGGGGGCAGGAACACATGGGCTAATATACAGTATATGTCAAAGTAAGGGGAGTGCGAGCATCGATTAACCAATCAGGTTTGTGGGCAGAGAGCAGTGTGGTTGAGATATTGCTGGACAGTTAGCAGATGAACGCTAACCTCTGACTCTGAGCTATGGGGCATATATGATTGATCCAAAGAGTAAGACCCCTTGCTAATACCTAAAAGTGAATGAATTACCTGGGCCCCACTTTGTGACATTGACACAGATTTCTTTTTGTGTTATATTAATCATGGATGTTTGTCTGTTATGTTGATGTGTGTACTGTTACTCCCTCACTAAACTCATGGCGACTGACACAGCGCCTTATTCACTGCATGTACATGTCTGCCACTTGGGACACAATGAAACCATGCACTGGAAGAGCAATCTTGCTGATGCTTTTAGCCAGAAACATAATATGTTCTGGTTTAACATTTGTTTTAATATTTTTCTTTTTCCTTTACTCATTATCTAGGTTGGATGATCATTTACTCATTACACCAGGTATCATTTTCAAGGGCAACACCTTCACCACACATGAGAATTTAAATGTGGCTTCAGGTCGCACCTCCACAGTTTTTAGTTCCTGAAGTGTCTTGGTAGAAGCATCAACCCCTGTTGCAGTTTAGCTAAGCGTTGGATTTGCACAATTACTTTACAGAATGGATTAATCAGGGCGTCTGATGCAGTTGTTTGTGGCCAATGGCTGCTTGTTTGCAAATTGTCCAGAAAAAAATTAAGATTAAAACTGAGATGTCTAAACTTAAATTAGAAGTCTAGAACAACTTTCTATAATCTCATGCTTTATGTCACACTTAAATTAAGCAACATTTTTCAACCCCTGCATACAGTGTCCTGTTAATCTGCGAGGAAACCCGCATCAGCGTGCATGTATAATGATATTTTCAGAGATGTCTGTTGAAAGAGGAAGCTAGGCTTTTAATACATAGGCACTAAATAATTCATAATGTTCAGTCATAGTCAGTGATTCATTACAGCTTCACTTCCTATTTTTCCCCTGTGCTTCCTCTAAGCTTGTGCTAATTTTTGTGTTGCTGAAAGCAAAAAAAAGAAACAAAAAAATAGGTTTTAGTCGTCCTGCCACAGAGTCAGCTAGATTTGCCTTGTGTGCAAAATATTATATTGAGCCTAATTTGAAGCAACTAGTACTCAGGACTTAATATCATGCAAAACCTATCACAACAGGAAGATTAACTTAAGCTCCGTGTTAGGCATTTATTTTGCAAACACCTTGGCACGCTGTCATCAATCAAGTATGTTTTCTTGCAAACTTGTGCTACTTATGAGCAGGGTTGGCTCCTCCGTAATGGCAGAGGAGTGTTGCTCCACTGGCTAAGAGCCAGCAGCAGAAAAATAAAACGATATTTGAATATTGTTTTATTTTTCTGCTGCTGGCTCAGCCAGCAGGTGCAGGGAGGGGTGGGGTTGGGCCACAGGAGGGGCATATTTAAACTCTGTTTGCACCAAATTAGCATAATTTGTTTTTACTCTAAGGCCCATATTTATACTTTTTTAGCACCGCGTGTGCGCCACTTTTTGAGGCAAAAGCGGAGCAAACTTACAAAATACAATTGTATTTTGTAAGTTTGCGCTGCTTTTGCGTCAAAAAATTATGCAAATGCGGCTCAAAAAAAGTATAAATATGGGCCTTATTCGGTGCAAAACTAACTCCATATTTATACTTTGCCGCTAGACCTGTCTAGAGCCAAATTTATGGAGTTAAAGTCATTTTTTGGACGTGGAATCCTACCTTGCCTTAATGAGATGCAAGGTAGGTGTTCCCATGCAAAAGATTACTATGGCCTTAATGCCATATTCATACTCCCGTGCAAAAATGGTGCACGGGAGGGAGGAGGGGTCAAAAAATGCAGCAAAGCTTTGCCGCATTTTTTAACGCCTGGGTTAGTGCAGGTGTTAGGGGACCTGTGAGCCTGTTTCCATGGTGGAACACCATGGAATAATCCCCCAGGTGCCCTACCCATGCCCCAAGGACACCCCCACCCACACCAGAGTGACAGCGTAGGATAGGGGACCCCATCTCAGGTAAGTACAGGTAAGTATTTTATTTTATTTTTTAAAGTGCCATAGGGGGCCCTGAAATGGGCCCTCATACATGGCACAGGGTACAATGGCCATGCCCAGGGGACCCTGGTCCCCTGTGCTGACCATTGGGGTGGTGGACATGACTCCTGTCTTTTCTAAGACAGGAGTCATGTGGTCTAGATGGTTTTGCGTCAGAAAATGACTCTAGACAGGTTAGAGTCATTTCTTTTTTACTCTAACCTGCCTAATGTCATTTTTTGGTGCAAGACCCCCTTCTTCCATACCGCCAGCCCCACCCGACTAACGTAATTGTTTTTTACACTAGCCTACACTTTGCACACTTTGCAATGGATTGCACCATTCCATAAATATGGTGCCTGGCTGGTGCACAGAAATGGTGCGAGCTGGTGCTAAACTTTTTGGTGCAAAACCGTGTTAGTGCAGTTTTGCCCCAAAAAGTATAAATCAGGGCCTAAGTACGTATGTGTGTTTGGACGGTTTAAGACGGCCATTCAAACACACATGAGCACTAAGGCCCAGATTTATACGTTTTTTGTGCCGCATTTGTGCCATTTGTTGGTGCAATAGCAGCGCAAACTTACAAAATATAATTGTATTTGGTAAGTTGGCGCCGCTTTTGCATCAAAAAATTATGCAAATGTGGCGCAAAGAAAGTATAAATCTGAGCCTAGGTTTCTCCAGCCCGGCCGTGTGCACAGCCAGACTAGAGAAACTGCACAGGCCCCAGACTTGTGTCTGAGCTGCAGTCACTGTGCTCAGACCAATCCTGACACTGCTTTCATATTAGCTTTAGCATGAAAGCAGCAACAGGAATGCTGGGGAGTCTCTTTTGGTGTCCTGGTGAATGCTGGAACACCAGAACAGGAAAGGAGGACGAGTGAGGGGGCAGGAGAGGATGATGGAAGCGAACAGTACTATTTTTTTGTTTTGTAACTTATTCTCCCCCCTCTTGCCACTATTTAAGTACTGCATAACATATAAACAGTGAAGTACAGAAAGTCAGAGATAGATATCTGATATTTGCTAGCTATTTGCAGAATATTATCAAAGCATGGGATATGTAAATAAATGTATGCCATAGTAGTAAAAATAAATGTGGGCCCATTATTTACAGCACCCGTACTAAAAAACACAGTTTATTACCACAGTAGAACAAAACCGACATGAGAAAAGTAAACTTTATTGCCTCACAAATTGCATTCAACAATTTACACAACCCTCCTACTAGTCATAAGGTGTCTTCAAAATGGCTTAATTATACTGCACAGAGTTAACCTCTTGCATCCTAGTATACATGATAAAAACCATGAAATAAACTGTGTATACCAATGCGCAGAGTTTAGTAGCATATTGATTACCATTCGGCTTTCAAGAGTGATGCCCTGCCCACCTTCAACAATAGTTATAAATGGTAAATTACACTCAGCACATCTACACATATAGTATGGATGGTACTGATACCAGTGCTGGATTACCAAATAGGCAAAGAAGGCACTGGCCTTAGGACCCCACTCCTTTTTAGAGGCCACGTGACAACAAATCAAAATAATATTAATTTGATCTTGAAAGAAAATTACAAACAAGCTTTCTTAAATTGTTTCCAAAAGTAAGACAAAAATTAATCAACTCAAAGAAAGGAAAACTTTACATTAAAGACTCTATAGAGAAAATACTGTATTAATGTAATGTACCCATTAACAACTTAAAGTACATAAAGCATAGACATCAGATTCACTTAACAGTTTGTCTCTTAAAAGTTAATCTTCTGTCAGCTGTTAGTTTGTGAAAAGAAATTTGGTGCAAACTACTTAGTGTAATGTTTAGTTTTGTGTCATAAAATTGGATTATTAAAATTGTTGGTTGGTAAAATTTAAAATGTATTAGAAGAATTTGTGAGTGGGGGCTGAGTTCAACTGCCTAGGGTCTGCCACAGGTTTTAATCTGGCACTGACTGATACCAGTTGCTGTCCAGAGGACGAGTCATCTATTAGGGAAGGGTACCATTAAAATTTGTGGGCAAGTGCATCAGACAATAAAGATCAATGTCTAAAAGAACATGCCTAAAGTTGTGAAGGTTGCACACTTATGTCATAAAGCTAAGCTTCACCCTTGAACAGCGAGATCAAAAAGGCGAGGTTGGTAAAGCGAAGCAGCAAACATTACTATAGAGAGCAAAAAGAAAGGGTGATTTTTATCATGAAGATATTTCTCAAGTAACATATTTTAGAAGGTTTTGAAGGCAGAGAAAGAGGAGTTGTTCTACATACATACACTGCAACTGACATTTCAGGACTACTGCTACATGACAATGTACATAATGGCACTCATTATGACATTGGCGGTAAATCCCGCTTACCGCAATGCTGACTGCCGCCAACATAACGCCAAGCATATTATGACACACACATACCAATCCATCACTATACAGCCACACACACAAGTCCGCCAGCGCAAAGGTCAGTGATAAACTGGTGGTAGCAAACCCCACACCGTTACGCCAACAGAACTACGCCCACAGCATTATGACCCACGAAACACCGTGGCGGCATTCAATTGTGGTAAAACGTTGGCGTTACATACCGCCATGCTGGGATGAGTTTTAAAGGAACCTCTGGGTATTACCTTTTTTCAAATTTCAGCTAGGACTACAAGGACAGAGTTTTTTTTTCTCGTGAAATGACAATCAGCATGCATGCCATGCTCATGTCATTTCAGTGAAAGAGAAAGACAAATTAGAAGATTGGCTCATTTCATTTTCAATGCATAGGTGCTATGGGGCATATCTTGGCCTCCACTGAGCACGTTTTTTTCATGTGGGATGTACAATTAGAAAGGGAAGAATTGTCCCTTTCCCTAGTGGAGCCCTGGTTGGGATTGTCACAAGAGGGCAATTCCTAAACAGGAATCTATCCACTAGACATCAGGGAGTAGGTTTTGAGGTGGGGAGCCATTACCTTGTCAATGGGCTAGTGCCCCTCCTTACTCCGCCTTATAAAGGAAGGTTTTTTTTAGGGAGTATAAATAGGTCTGGGAAAGGCCTACTTAGGCATAAGGCTGAGACCCCACATCCCAAATAACCCCAAAAGTCGTTCTGCCCCAACTGGGGGGTTAGGGGGTTGGGTGGGGGTTGACAGGAGGATTTTACTTCCAGTCTGCCCCCCCTGGGGGGGCATGAATATCAATAGACCCCAGGTTTTTTAAATTTCAAATAGCGGTGGCTCACCCACGCATTGGCCTAAACCCCCACCTCCATAATTAACTTTAACAGTCTTTCTGATGCCTTTAAGGCAGATAGAAGGTAATTATCTAATCTGCCCATAGGCAGGGGCAAAAAGCCTTCTAGACACCAGGGATTTATTTAGGGAGAAAACGTTTTGGGTTTCATGCAAGGCACACCACCCTGGGCTTGGTCAGCCAGCTGTCTAGTTTTTTAGAAATGTCTGGGTTTGGTGGGTTTCCCTGGGTTGCTGCCGAGCCCAGGCACAAACACCGTAGCTAGATCTATTGCCAATTTCTCCATGTTGCATTTGAGGCCTCTTGTGCTGTGGGTGTGAGGCTGAGAAACAAGTGGGGTAGTGTTTTCCTTGAGCAAAACAGGGGAAACGCTTGGTGGTAGGAATTTTATGGTTCCTTGAGGATTCCAAAAGTTTACTTCACAAAAATGCTAGGAATAGACAGCTACCCAAATTGCAAAAAAGGTTGGTTTTGGGTGGAAAAATTAGATCTGTCAATGTTGTGTTTCGGGCCGTTTCCTGTAGCAGGCGCATGGCCCACCCACAGAAGTGAGGTTGCATTTTCATCTGGAGACGTGGAAGAACACTTGGTGGTAGGAAATTTGTGGCTCTCCACAGATTCCAGAACCTTCCCTGACATAAATGTGAGGAAAATGTGTTTTGTAGCCAAAGTTTGAGGTTTGCTAGGGCTCCTGGGTAGGAAAAGCTGATTATAGACAAACAAGTCACGCCTTCTAGACCCCCCCCTCAAAGCCCCATCCCCCCGCCTGTGTCTAGTTTTTTTAGAAATTTGCAGGTTTGGTAGGTTTCTGTAAAGAAATGTCTCTTTTTTGCATGTTCTCCCTCATATTTTTTTACTGATGCTGCTGGTGTTTCATATCTGACAGTGCACTGAGGCCTGCTATCTAGACCTCAGTGGCAGTGTTCTAACCAATTTTAAAGTGCATGTTTTATTGGCTACCCCCAATAAACAGAGACTGACCTATTTATAAGACCCTAGTATATGGTACCCAGGTTAGCTAAGGCGTGCAAGGCAGAGTGTCCACTAAGGGCTGCAACACTGAATATGCCACCCTGTGTGACAAAGTGCAAAATTGCTCCCAGCCTTCCAATGCAGACCGGAAGAGCAGTGTTAACACTGCAAGTTCAACTTTGCCATTCAAACCAATGGCAAAGACCTCACTTCCCTTGACAATATATGTAAATCTCCCCTGAGGAAGGCCCATTAAGCCCTAAGGCAGGGAGCTGTATATTATTAGGTGGGACATGTATTTTTTATGTATGACCTAACAACAAAACTTTCAAATTGTCATTTCTGCTGTGAAAGAGTTGGAAGACCCATTGGCTGATCATGTAGCCCATGAATGGGACTATTAAAATGTGTACTTCAAGGTATCAAATTAATTGTTGCATTAAATCAACTTTGATACCCAAGTCAAATTTAATGTCACTTGTACAGAGATGCAACTTCTAGAATGTTGTCATTCTATGACCCAGTTAGTACAGTGGCCTCACACAGTCACTGGCTACCAGACAGTTTTCTGCCCTCCATGGGAGTTGTGTGAATGACTCCCAGGCTTAGAAACAATGGCAGCCTGCTACAGGGTGAGGTGTTACTTCCCCTTTGCAGGATGCAACTCAGAATGTTAGCCCAAAAGGCGAGCTTCAAAGGCGAAGATGCCTTTGGGGGGCAAATGACAATTACAGTCTTTAAGGCCTGCCCTTTGTCAGGATACACAGGCTTTTGGCAGGAACAAAGAGAGGAGACCAGTGCCCAAACCGTTTTTCCTGTGGGAGTGTAGCTCACAGGTAGCCACACTTCTTGGGTGGGCTATCAAGCTCCTAACATCAGAGGAAGGGTTCAGATATCCTGTGAGTGGCCAGAATAGAGCACTATGGTATTGCTAGATGCCACACATAGCCAGAAAGTCATCACGGAGTGCAAGGCGACCTGGAAGCACATTGGCTAGTGACCGCCAATCCCCTGGACTCTTTCTGGGCATATATACTGCATCACTGGCACCCTGGACATCAGATCACATTGGAACTGGAGGAAGGACTGAGGAGGCTTACCCCCTGTACTTAGCAAAGAGAGACTGCACAGCCTGCTGGAACAGAACCTTGGACTAGCGAAGACAGGACTGTACCTGTGGCACCTGGCTTGAGGAAAAGTTGCTCCCAAGCCCCAGACCAAAGAAGTGATTCCAAGGGTAAGTCAGATGACCCCCATGAAACCAGCACCAAGGCTATCAAAGCTGAAGTAGCCCAACTCAGAAAGTCTGTAGCCACTTCGGAAGAATCACCACTGTCTGCCGCTGGGCACCCCAAGAGACTGATTGGTCACCCAAGAAGGGCACCAGCCTCCACCAAAGGATATCACTGGGATTGCTGTTGATGGAGACCAGTAGCCCAGCAGCAGCTGGCCTTCTACTGGTTCAAAGAGGACTCCAGGGGATCTCAACCTCCGTGGCCATAGTCACCCCACCTGACCCACGGACCAGGGAATAACCGCAAAGGCCCCCCCCGCAGACCTCACAACACCCAGAGCAGCCTTGTGCATCCTCCATTTCCTGCATCCGTAGCACGAGGACCACTCCACTGAAGTCCAAGGCAGTCGTGTTATAAAGCTAAAGTTGAGAATTGGCCTGGAGAAGGGTTTGGTGTCCAAATACTCCTGTCGGATTTGGTCACCCAAGTTGGGCCGGAGTAGTCAAACACAACTCTTACAAACTTTTCAAAAGTTTACAACCTTTACGGTTATTAATGCTTGTTTGCGGTTAAACTTAAAAAATCTGTATCTCCGGAACCCTCCTCTGGGTTTTGCTCATCTTCGTCTTTAAAAATTCATAACAATTGAATCTATTTTTATCAATTGTGTCTGATGTATTTGGTTTTGTGTGCCTTTCCTATTTTCTTGTTCGGTACTGTTAAATAATTTACAATAGTTCCTGCCTGCTGAAAGCAATAACTACCCAGTGCTGAGCTTAAGGTTTTGCAAACAAGCCTGAATTGACCCAAAACTGTTTTGGTGACTGTATTACACTGTGAAGTCACACAACCATACCATATAATACACCCAAGCCCCCATTGTGTCCGTAGGTGCCAACAGTGCAAGGACCCAAAATCCACAGCTACCCATATTGCAAAAAAAAAGAAGTTGTTTTTTAGATTAAAAAAAATTGATCCGTCCATGTTGTTTTTTTAAGTCCCTTCCTGTTGTGGGGACTAGGCCGACCTACACTAGTGAGGTACCAAGTTTATCAGGAGATGTGATAGAACACTCGTGATACGAAATTTGTGGCTTCCCACAGATTTCAGAACCTACCCTCACTAAAATGTGAGGCAAATGAGTGATTTGAGTAAAATACGAGTTTTCCAGGGGCTTTTGGGTAAGAAAACTAGTGATAGCCACATAAGTCACACCACCCTGGACACCTTTCAAATGTCTCAGTATGGTAGGTTTCCCTGGGTGTTGGCTGAGTTAGAGCCCAAATCCTGAGCTACACCCACTGTGAATAAAACTGAAGAATCAGCTGGGTAAAATATGACGCTTGAAGATTGTGTTTTGGGGAGTTTTGTGTTGCAGGTGCTAGGCCCAGACACACAAGTGGGGTACAGTTTTTATTGGGACATATGTGGAAATACAGAATAGTACAACATTTGTTATTAACAACTGGATTTTCCTGCATTTGTGGCTTCCAAATATAAACTGATGTGCACGAAAGAAAACATTTTGCAAAATCCTTTCTAGTATGTGTACCAATAAATGTAGAAATGTACAAATAACCACTGTTCCTAAACTCAGGATCTGGTGTACATTTCAGAAATACAAAGGTTTCCTTCATACTCATTGCTTACTATTTACATTTTAACATATGAATTGCTCTACAATCATTTCACAAGGATTTAGCAGACTCATCAGTATACTGCTTTTGCAAATATGCCATTGTGACAAAACGTTAATGATGAAAAAGCCACAAATGGCTGTGTTTTTTCCCATTCATTCTAAATAATGTTTTTCAACATTTAGTTTGTTTGGGAAAACCTTGAGGGATCTACACAAATGACCTCTTGTTGAATTTTGAATTGTGTCTATGTTTCAGAAATGTATAGCTTTTCAGGATTACCCATAAATTTCCACCACTAGCTGAAAGTAGATTGAAACACAGAAATTAGGAAAAATCGGCTAACTCTTAGGAAAAACAAAACAAAACTGTGGTAAAAACATGTTTTTTTAATTCAGCTCTGCTTGTTCCAGAGAGCTCGGAGATGGTAATTTTAGCACAGCAAACCTTTTCTTGAAGTCATTTATACAAAAAAAGACACTTTCTGTAGTTTAAATCTTCCTTCCATAACTATTGCATGAATATAGTTGTTGACATGGTTGTCCTCCATGAAGAATACAAGAGATTTGGCGATGATGGTAAGTGTCAAAGTAATGCCAGCATTTTCAACAGCTTTAAGCCACATACATCCAATATTACAGTTGGCATTGCAAGAGATTAAAAGGCATTTGGCTTGTTTGCATGCACTCGAATCCACGCTGTGCACAGCCTTTGGCGTGTGAGGCAGGGGGTTGCCCATAGGGCCTGGCTGTGTGCGGAGGTGGTTGTATTAACAAATGGGAATTATATATTACTTAATGTTAAAAAAAACATAGAAATTCAACCCCCCGCATGCAGCCAACCCCACATGGTCAGGGCCTCGGCGCATGTCCGTGGCAGGGTGCTGCAGGGGTTTGGTGTGTGAGTAGGTTTTTTTAATTATCAGATCTGATTGCATTTTTACACTGAGGGTCGTGCTGAGCACCGCAGTGGATCTGCGGATCATCCCCCCAAAAAAATTTGGGGCCAATTGGCCCCCTCCATGTGTCCTATGGGATCAGGATACCTGTATCATGACTTGTTATGTGTATTTACACATAATTTTTCCCTCCCTCTGGACAAGCAACAAAGAAAATGCTGGCCCTTTCCTGAAAGGTTGCGTCCTACTAATTAAGGCCTGGCTTTTCGTACGAATCCGTGGCTCCCCCACAGGTCGATCCGCAGTGGAACAGAGTTGCTAGATATTCTGTATTTTAATAACCGCAAAACTACTAAATAGGGTTACATAAAATAAATTTCTCATCCAAAAAGCAGTGGGCTGCAGGGTTGATGGGTGAGATGACCAAAGTTTGGGATGGATTGTTCCCATGAAGGGCCAGTGCTAATCTGCATTTGGTGGGCCTCTGTGCTGATTTAGAATTTTTCAGACATAGTATTCCTCGCAACGTTGACAGAGTATACTAACCACCAAACTCAAGGTCCACCCGTCATGTTTCAAAGAGCTCTCTGTCAAACTTTTCCTATATTTACAGAAACCGTCATGACAGAAGGTGGCAAACATCTCTAAATTCTGGGGGCTGAGCAAAGTCAGAGAGGCTAATGTAAAATCCTCTGCTATTCTATCTAGTTTTCCTCTGTCTCTCGGGCCTTAAATTAGACCCTCTGTCTAGAGTGACACAGTTGGAGAAAAACAATGATTTGGAATGCTAGGCCGAGCGTTTGCCAAGGGTTATACTATTTGCAAGCCTTCGTCCCATCAGCTTTTGGATATCTGATTGCAAGTAGTATGCCTGGAAATCTGAGACTGGCACAGCTTTCCAAAACTACCACTGCTTAAGTTTGAGAATTCCTAAGAGTAGTAAATTGGCATCCTTTCAAGGAATACTTACATGGGTGCAGATTTAGCACTTTTGTGGTAATCAGATCACGATAAATATTTGAGCTCCTGATTCAAACAATGAAAACATTTAAATCTCTTAGTGAAACCAGGACCATGAGCAAAACCAACACAGACATAGCAGACCCGACTTAATGCCCCATCAGTCAAACCAAGAACATATTTATTTGGTAGGTCTCACCCCCCAAAACACCCCACCGCCCCTGGAAGCTATTCCCCTGGAAATGTGCTTTTAGATCAACTCATGAAATGTATCAGGTGGACTTTTATTCTCTTCAGAAACCACTGTGCCATCTCACCAAATCACAGATGTTTTAATGGAACCAGTCTGCAAGGAAACACTGGCAACCAACTTTAATAGATTGTCATCAGTATTGCAAATCTCAGGGGAAATTAACAAATGATACACCTTGACTATCTCTCTTAGTTGGTCAGGGTGATTTAAACAGTAAATATTCTCAGTGCGGAGAGCAGGTCTTAGCTAGAATTCAATTAAATTACAAAGTGCATAATCAAAAAGAGGAAAAGTATGAGAAGACTAAATATAGCTCTCTTTTTGGCAGTTACAGAGGAAATTCATTTCTGGCAGGCGTCTTCGGTTAAAATAGCCGTCTGTTGTGCAAGGAATGTCACCAATAGCAACTACTCCTGTTTGAAAACCTCAGTGCACCTCACAATAGTCTCTTTAAACCTGCAACATTTACTTAAACAGAAATACATTTCAGTGCATTCTCCCAGGCACATAAGTCGTAGAGCTGAGAACATGTTGAATAAGGAGCGATTCTCTGTGGTAACCAGACCCAAGTGGTCTTCTTTTGGAGCTTGTAGTACTGTTTACAGATGCGATCCTAGGAAAAAATATAGATGCCCAACCTTGTACTTATGTAAAGTGCCTGCTACACCATTTACCTTGACATATATCACTAGCATAACATGGAATTACTTCCCACAAAGGACCAAAACAAAGACAACAGCTTTCCACACACTATTCACGGTATCGTAAGCTACCCATGCACTCAAGCGCTTCAGCGGCCCAGGCAGGGGTAGCACGTACGTTATAACTGTTAGAATACAGTTATGTTTTTCTACTTTTTTTTTAGAACTGGTCACATGAGTATAGGTTTGTTTTTGTGGGTTGTACCCATACTGAAGGTGGCAGAGAACAGATACCATAAAATGGAAAGAGGAAACCTCAAGAAAGACGTGAAGGGAAAAAAAGAATATTACACAGGGCAGAGCGAGCAACGTTAGCTCTGTCCATTTCTGCTCTGTGTCAACAAAGTATTCCTGATCCTCGAGGTCGCTTCAGGGAAGGCTCAGCCATCCATCCTCGAGTGGCAACTATTTACTGGTCGTGCCCCATCGGCGGCGCTGTTAATAGTGAACACTACCTGAAAGTAGCTCTGAAGGCACGTTTAGGAGAGCCTGTAAATCGAAAGCTGATCACGCAATGGGAACACCAACAAGAAGGGCAAAGTCATATGGAAATAATTATATTCCACAATCTTTACAAGTTTGAAAACAATACGTCATTCATTTTTATTGGCGCTAAATATCTCATCAATCTTCTGTGCCACTGATATTACTTGACAGGTGTTTGGCGATGCCCATTCGCTTTATCAGGGCATCATATCAAATCCTAGCAACAAGTGCCACACCATAAATGCAACTGTATCCTGTTTGATACCTACAGTGGGAGAAATGTGTGCAGGAGATAAAAATAAAATATGATTTTACGATAAGGTAGTAGGCACGAGGTTACTAACCCCTGTTACGTTGGCAATCTATTCGATGCTGTGATGACACTTGAATTGATAACGATGACTAAATATGTCAAGGATTTGATATAATGCCCTAATGGAGCGACTGAACATCAAGAATGGGTCTAATGTGTTCAATGTGGACGAAATGCCGCCACCCCACTTTCTAACATTTGTACAGAAGTCATTACCCATTTAAGGTTTTTAGCCATTTGACTAATTCTTCTAGATCTAAGGCAGAAACGTGTGAGCTCAAGCTTTGGAGCACCTACCGGTAATAAACATAGGCCCATATTTATACTCCTTTAGCGCCGCATTTGCGCCGCTTTTTAACGCAAAAGCGGCGCAAACTTACAAAATACAATTGTATTTTGTAAGTTTGCACCGCTTTTGCGTCAAAAAATGACACAAATGCAGCGCTAAAAAAGTATAAATAAGGGCCATAGTTCTAACAGAGGATGAAAAAGGCTCAAACAGGCACCTGCATGTATTGCTTGAAATTTAAAATTAGTGAAATGTTTAAGGTCACATTTCATTGATTAAACGAGGACACTCCGAGATGGTATATCAATACTCATTAATACAAAAAATAGATTGTCAATGAAACACTTGACACTCTTAGGAATATTCGTCCTGACTCCGCCCACTGGCCTACAATAACTGATTACCAAAAAATGCTGACAGACGTAGAGCGCTGCCTCTAAATGGCTGAAAGTCGCAGGACCCATAGCACATTCACAGGAACACCTGGACACCTGTTTTTTCCTATCTTGCATGAAGGTAGCAGAAATGTTATCGTTACTTTGATGTCACAAGTAACCATCTATGTGTGACAAACACTGCATTTTGTTATTTGATACAAACACAAGTCGCCAGGGTCCAAATCTTCCTTCCTTAAAAGAATTGCCCAAATTGGTAAGTTTAAACAGTGGGTAGTCAAGTGGGGGCTTGGACCAGTTCACCCCAATAAAGATTATCAAGAGACACAAAAGTTGAGAACCCACCTAGGTCTTTTTTAGAGATGTAGTAACTTTTTGGAGTTGTAAACAAACGATAATCCAACCAGTTTCTAATATTTTATTCCAGTGAGGTTAATGATTCCAAGCAAAGAGATTGTTCTGAAAATGATAAGAACAAACAGCCGACACGTGTTTCACCCCATGTGGTGTGTTCACCATGAGATTTTTCAAGGCTGTAAATAACAAAAGATCAGGAAAAGGAGTTTTCATAAATCCAATAGTGAAATGGTGATGAAAGCCATGCAAGAGTACACTCCATTTGGTACGAAATGTAATGCAATCCAAAAAGAAGGTGAAAATAGAATAGTGATCTTGAATAGGCTATAGTCCCATAGCCTGGTCCACGAATTGTGAAAGGTGTAAAGATATAATTATACGTTTTAGAACTAGATTTAGGGTATATCAAAATAAGAAAAGTACTAAAAGTAACAGGAGTTTCATGCAAGAATACCAACGAGAGATCCAAAATCAAAAGAAACCCCCCCCCAAAAAAAGTGATATGAGGATGGTGCTGGCCCTGTACCATTAAATAGACAAACCTTATAAGTGTTGAGTAGTAGTTATAGTGAGTAGGTTCAAAAGATAATCAAAGTAAGCATCATACCATTGTGTTATTCATTGAGTTAAGTTCGTTTTTGCATTATGGGCAATCTGGATAAGAAATTGAATAATTATTTTCTAACTGTAAAGTTCGCTGTACAAATAGGTTATTAGTCCAATGAAATAAAACCATAGTAATCATGTATTAAAGGTGCATATCCCACAGCATGGTATATGCAAAGATGCAGTCATTAAAAAGAAAGACACACTAATGATAAACATTCATACAATGTAAATATTGAGGGGCATATTTATCCTCTGTTTGCACCGAATTAGTGTATTTTTTTTTACTCTAGTTCGGTGCAAAACTAACTCCATATTTATACTTTGGTGCTAGACCCCTCTAGTGCCAAATTTATGGAGTTAAAGTCATTTTTTGAAAGTGGAGACCTACCTTGCCTTAATGAGATGCAAGGTAGGCGTTCCCGTGCAAAAAATGACTCTATGGCCTTAACGCCATATTTAGGGGCATATTTATACTCTGCGGCATATTTATACTCTGTTTGCACCGAATTAGCGTCATTTTTTTTACTCTAATTCGGTGCAAATCTAACTCCATATTAATACTTTGGTGCTAGACCCGTATAGCACCAAGGCCCTGATTTATACTTTTTTTCTCCGCATTAACGTAATTTTTTGACACAAAAGCGGTGCAAACTTACAAAATATTGGCCCTTATTTATACTTTTTGCTGCAAAACTGCACTAACTCAGTTTTGCACCAAAAGGTTTAGCACCGGCTTGCACCATTTCTGTGCACCAGCCGGGCACCATATTTATGAAATGGTGCAAGCCGGTGCAAAGGGTAGGCTAGAGTAAAAAAAACTGACTTTAGTCGGGTAGGGCTGGCAGTGTAGAAGAGGGTTTAGCACCAAAAAATGACTTTAGGCAGGTTAGGGTAAAACAAAATGACTCTAACCCGATTAGCGCCATTTTATGGTGCTAAACCTACCATGCCACATACCCCAATGACCAGCACAGAGGACAGGAGTCCCCTGGGCATGGCCATTGCACCCTGTGCCATGTATGGGGCCCATTTCAGGGCCCCTTATGGCACTTAAAAAATAAAGAAATTAAATGCAATCTTACCTGTACTTACCAGGGATGGGGTCCCCCATCCTCCGCAGTCCCTCTGGTGTGGATGGGGGTGCTCCTGGGGCCTGGGGAGGACACCTGTGGGCTTATTTCATGGTGTTCCACCATGGAAATAGGCACACAGGTCCCCTAACGCCTGCCCTGACCCAGGCTTTAAAAAATGGGGCAAAGCAAGCTTTGCCCCATTTTTTGACCCCTCCTCCCTCCCTTGCACCATTTTTGCATGGGAGTATAAATATGGCGTTAAGGCCATAGAGTCATTTTTTGCACGGGAACGCCTACGTTGCATCTCATTAAAGCAAGGTAGGTTTCCACTTCCAAAAAATTACTTTAACTCCATAAATTTGGCGCTAGACGGGTCTAGCACCAAAGTGTAAATATGGAGTTAGTTTTGCACTGAATTAGAGTTTTAAAAAAATGATGCTAATTCAGTGCAAACAGAGTATAAATGTGCCCCTTAGTGTCAAAAAATGATGCTAATCTGGTCAGAATCATTTATTTTGACTCAAACCTGCCTAATGTCATTTTTTTTAAGCTAGCCTACCCTTTGCACCGCCTTGCATCATTCCATAAATATGGTGCCCAGCTGGTGCTAAAAAATGGAGCAAGCAGGTGCAAAACTTTTTGGTGCAAAACTGCGTTAGTGCAGTTTTGCACCA
The DNA here is from genome assembly GCF_031143425.1 of Pleurodeles waltl. Taxonomy (NCBI): domain Eukaryota; kingdom Metazoa; phylum Chordata; class Amphibia; order Caudata; family Salamandridae; genus Pleurodeles; species Pleurodeles waltl. Next base: position 31,816,444 of record NC_090439.1, read on the forward strand.
AAAAGTATAAATAAGGCCCTGAGAGTCTCAGCTACCCAGATGCTACAAAAGTCTGAGAGGTATACACAGGACGTCACCATGAGGATCGTGCACAGTAGCACATTTAAGGTATAGTTTTCGAGAAAAGTTTGGTTTTATGCAAGCAGCTGACAATATATGCCATGAATATGAATTCACGGGGAAACATAACAAGTGGATACATAGTTATTGGGTAGTAAAAGCTACACGTTCTTCACGATGCAGAACATTGTTGTGTTTTTATTGATTTGACTCCCGTGTCGCTTTACAGCACAAGCAAGGGGGGTAATCTGAGTGAACTATATAAGTACCAGACAGTTTGGATGCCTTACTCCACCATCCGTGATGGATGCCTTAATTTGTACAATGACACGCATCCAAAGAGCAAGCCCCAAAATGCCCATTTATTCTAAGGCGCCCGCTTTGGGATAGACTACTAGAGCTACAATAGTATTTTCTTCGTCTCAGTAATTTGGGTGGTTTGGTTTGCAACCCTAGAGCTCTCTGAAAAATTAGTTGCATTTTTGTAACCGAAAAAACACAGTAATACAGAAAAAGCATGAAAACCTGGACCGGAAAAGTGAATTTCATTTACTGGTTCCCTCAATCAATAGTGTTACGAGGTTACTTGTTACGGTTATATGGTACAAGGGCGCCCTCTGGTGTTTACAGTCAGTAATGCTGCAATCCTCTGCCAGAGACTATAAACTTTAGAAAAGAGGCAAGTGAAGTGCCTCGACGCAGGTCTTCTGCTAGTTAAAACAAGCAATGATAAAGCCAACAGATCTTGCCTATGCGAGATATATTGGCTTTGTCAATTTATTTTAGCCATATTGCACAGCCGCTGTGCAGCACGGCTGAAAAATATCAAAATAAAAGAGCTTTAAAGCATCAGCGCTGACAGAGTCATAGCATTTTCTTTAAACTTTCCAGCATGTTATACAGCAGCTAAGGTGTTCTACAGCAACGATAAAAACGTTTTGTCCAACCTGACTGGAGGAGTTAGATAGAGGAGGAAGAAGAATGTGGCTCCAGAGACAAAGATACCGATTTTGGAACTCAGGAACCAGGTTTGAGTCACAGCATTGCCTCAACATCCTGTGATTCTGGGCAAGTTACTAAATCTCCAATGCTTTCAAAACAATGAATGTGAACCCGTGTATTCCAACTGGTGCTTATGAAAAGCGTCCTAATGCCTTTCAATTGGGACAAATGTGTGCTATTTAAAAATGCAAAAAAAAAAAAATAGTGTGACGATCACAGTGGATGGACTTATAATGAAGTTAAATCAATCTATACTTGGTCCATGCTCCACACAAAGACCAGGAAGTGATCTCTTTACACGCACTGCCGGATTAGAAAGCAGCAAAAAAGAGTGATAATGATGCCAACAAATGGTAAATAATGGGTGGGATATAAGCCCCTTTTAAGAGAGATTGTTAATTTAGATACAACAGATCGTCGCCAAGTGACAGCGCTTGTGCTGCCTGCAGACTTGACCTAAACAAGGAGACATGTAGTAGGGCACGATGCAAACAATTAGACTGTGATTCAGATGCCTCCCAGGTAAGAGCTTCCTTGTTAGCCCTGCGACCCAAACAAATTCAAGAGTGAACTGACATCCCTTGTGGTTGAATTGGAGCTTCTCTGCGTCCTTGTTTACTTTCTGGTTTCTAAAAAACAGTCAACATAGAAAAAGGACCAGTGGTGTTGTAAATGTGCTGTGGGTCCTAATGCATGCAAAGGCACTGGACCCCCAAACAGCCACTGATTTTGGGTGAAGTAAGCCCCTGATGTTGCATGTGTGCTTTGGGCCCGAATGCAAGCAAGGAAACTGGTCCCACAAACAGCCACTGATTTGGGGTGAAGTGAGCCCCTGAGCACTGGTGGCACAGCACTTGCTACACTATTGATAGCTACACTCTTAGAATGCACTGTTCTGAAAAGGAGCAGGAAAATTGTTTTGCTGTTCCAGCCTTGTGTCCAGGTATGATTCCGAGGTAAGAAGGCATTCAGGGAAGATGGATAGATGGATTACAAGTGATCTAGTACAGTGTTCCATTATTGAGACATCTGAGAACTGTGCATTTAACAGGGGGATAGCGTTCTTGGACTGCCAAGCTGTAAATGTTATGGATTATTGTGAGCCCTTTATGCTTCCAAGCAGAGTTTTGATACCAGTTTCTCTGTTTCACAACTACCTTTTTGGACACTGGAGGTTTTATTTAGTATTATATGCACATATGCAGGTGCTGGTAAAGGTCCAGGCACCAATTTCTGGGCTGAGGCTAGACAGTTCTTTACTACAGTTAATACTGCAGCTGAAGAAAACGTTACTTTTATTTGTCAATGCTTGTTTCTAATGGATATCATAGCTATCTGCAAATTCCTCACGTTTTGAATATCCCAAGCAGCAGTCTGCATCCAGAAACATTTCAATAACTTGTCTCACACTGGTTGGCATCGCACGTGCCACCTCCTGATGTCACTCTAGCCATAAATTGCTCCCGTTGGCATACTGACTTTAGTGTCCATCTGCTTTTAGCACACCTTCAAGAGGAGTGGATGAAAACAACGTCTAACCAGATAGGTGCTATTTCCAGTCATTTCTAGAGCACACAACAAGACAACCATTGGTACATACAGCCAAGCAACGGGAAGGAGAGTGGGCCAGTGAGGAATCTGAAGCTAGATACAATATCCACTAGAGAAAGCATCACTGAATGTATGTAACTTGTTCTTCTGATGGTTACTTCAACCTGCAGATTACTCACCTTTTTGAAAGGATTCCCAAAGCAGTCTTAGGTGCAGAGGTGGGCTCATGGCTGGCTATACCAATAAATCCTGCAGAGCTGTGTGAGCAAACTGACCATCCCTCCTCACTTTGGAATCTGAACAATAGTTTTTTTACTGAAATGTGAAGTGAGGATCAAGTTGCCGCTTTGCAGATATCTGTCAGAGGTAGTCTTCTTGCCAGTGGTAATTTGGAAGTCTTGGCTCTTGTAGAATGAGCTCTGATACCTTCTAGGGGGTTTGTGGGTCATGGAGTAACAGAATCTGATGTACAAGATTAGCCATCCTGGCAGAGTTTGTTTGTGGACTGCCTTGAATTTAATAATTTCAACATATCCCACAAAGAGTTGATCATCGATCCTGAACTTGTGTGTCCTATCAAGGTAGAAAGTGGCCGCTTCTTGGGATTAAGACGATAAGCCTCTTACCTCCTATCCAGTTGGATGTAGAGGAGAATAGATGGTGGGAAGGGTAATGGATTGCCCCATGTGGAAATGGGTGACCACTTCAGGCAGGACGGCAGCCATGGTTCTCAACACCAGCTGGTGAGTGAAGAAGGACGTGGAAGAAGGTTTTACACTCAAAGTTTGTAATTTTCTTACTCGTACTGCTGAAGTGGTATCATTTAAGAAACAGTTTTAAGTGTCAGTAACCATAAATGACAACTGTGTAAAGGATCAAACAGGAAACACATCTAAGTAAGCACCAAATTGAGAGCCCACGTGACATAATATAGGGAGTAGGGGAGTACTTGTTTGTAAGATCTTTGAGGAATCTTAGAACAATGGGCGATTTCAAGAGAGATGGCTGACCTGGAAGTCATATGAAAGCCAATAAGGCTGACAAATGACCTTTAACAGTAGCAACTGCACAGCCCAGCTGGGCTAGCAAGAGGGCAAAACAGAGGATATCAGACCAATGACCTTGAAGAGGAACTATGCATGTTCTGTACACCATTTAACAAATATGGCCCATCTGCCGGAGTAGACAGTTTTGACGGAGTGTCTTCTAGAGCATAAAATAACACCCACCGCTTCAGGAGGTAAGGAAAAAGAACTCTGGTTGCTCCGCTCAATCTCAAGGTATGTAGGTGAAGGCTATGGAGACTGGGGTGTAAAACCTATCCCTGGAATTGCAAGAGGAGGTCTACCCTGTGGATGAGACGGAGCAGAGGCCCCAACGAGAGGTGAATGAGGTCTGCATAACACACTCTTTGTGGTCAGTCTGGGGCGATTAGGATTACCTGGGTCTGGTCAAGGCTAATCTTCTTCAAGACATAAGAAAACAAGGGTATGAGAGTAAATGCATAGAGAAGCAGAAAGGTTCACTTCAAGCAAAACACTTTCCCTAATGCTCCCTGCATCTGACACTGGAGGGAACAGAGCTTCAGGCCGTGAGCATTCTCCTGAGAGGCAAACAGGTCTATCTTACCGGTTCCCCTTAGCTGGAAGATGTTCTGGACTACCTCTGGATGAAACGCTGCTCAAGGTCAACAAAATGACACTAGCTGAGATTACCTGCTCTTACATTGAGCACTCCAGATGTGTGATTACCACCATGCTAATCTGATGACCCGAATCCCAGGACCAGAGTTGTACAGCTTCTCTGCAGAGAAGATACAACCCAATCCCTCCTTGCTTGATGATGTACCACATTGTGGTTGTTTAGTTCATCAAGATATGGACTGATTAACTGCAAAGGAAAGGAAGGAAGGCACTGAGAACTGGCTATCATCTGCAATTCAAACAAATGTATATGTCATTTCATCCAGGTGAGCTCCCTACTCTACTGTGGAGGCATCCCTGATCCCTGTTGCCACTGGAGGAGGAGGGTGAACCTGCTTTCACTGAGAACGGTTGCTGCTCACACTCCACCATTGTAAATCCACCTTAGAGTCTAGGAGACCTTGATTCAGACACGTAGATCCCCACTTTATTGCATCCACTGAATGTAGAGAGAATCCTGGATGTGCTAGCATGCATGGGTGTCCAACAGAATGCAGGAGGCTAGTAGACCAAGCGGGCTTAAACCTGTAAGGACTGGAAGATTCGCTCCATTCTGAAACATCAAAATCATAGCCTGACTATCTCAAACCCTCTGGGTAAGAGGAAAGGATCAACTCAATATGATGTCCAGTACAGCCTCTATGAGCAGTATGTGATGAGGGGCACTAGTTGAGATTTGGGCTTGTTGATTGAAAAGCCAAGGTTGAAAAATAGCTGTGTTGATGGCTGCACATGGCAAGGCACCTTCTGTGGAGAGCTGGCTTTGAGGAGGCAGTCTTCCAGGTACGGGAATATTGGAATGCCTGCCCTTCTGAGATGGGCCACAACCACCACTATCACCTTCGTGAAGAATAGAGGTGCAGAAGTAAGGCTAAATGGGAGGACCACAAACTGTAATCTTCAGATTCTACTGTGAAGCAAAGGAACTTTCTGTGAGACTGCAGGATGGCGATTTGCAAGTTGACAGACACCATCTAGTAGTGTGCTTCTAGGGCAAGTAGACTTTGTGCCAGGTACAACATTTTGAACTTTTCCTTTTTGAGGACCAGTTTAAAAACTGGAGTTCTACGACCGGATGAAGACAGCCGTCCTTTCTGGGAATCAAGAAGTATCAAGAGTAACATCCTTGACCCCTCTCCTGTTCTGGGACTACACTTTGCCCTTTAGGAGTAAGGTCTTAACCTCCTGTTGAAGAACATGCAGGTGGTCTTGTGTCAGTATCTCTGGTCAGAGGAGGATGGTAGGTGATCATTGTTAAAAGGGTAGGGCATACCCCTTTCCACAATCTACACGACCGAAATATCTGAAGTAATAGTCCTTCATGTTTGTAGAAAGGCAGGCACCCATCCTCCAAGAGGCAGAGTGAGTTTGGGTAAAAAGGAACTAGAGCTTCTTCCCTGCAGTGGCTGGGTAAAAGTAGGAGTAAGAGGAGGTACGAAGAGGTAGTGTAAAAAGTCTTCTTCTGCTACACCTTCTAGATTGTTTATACAGGAGGTTTGAATATTTTTGTTGCTTTTTAGAGACTATACTGCTGATGGCTGCAAAAGAAAAATCTTGCCTAAAGCTTTGGCCTTTCTTGGACTGTCCATAATCCCCCATCTGTGTCTGCAGGCCAACAGATCTGGCTGTTCTTAAACCTCTCCATCACAACGTCAGCTTTAGCTCAAAGAGGTAGGATCCGTCAAACTGTCGGTCCATTAGCGTGGTTTGGACATCCTGCGAGAAACCTGGGTTGCGTTACCACGCATGACATCTTAAAAAGATAGATGTCCTCATGACCCTTGCAACTGGGTCGTCAGTGTCCAGACATGATTGGATAACCTATTTAGCTGCTGCTGGACCATCCTCAATAAGTTCCATAAAGTGGGGGCAAAGATGTTCTGATATAGTCAGAATGACTGCCTTTGCTGAGTTAAAAGAGCCCTACTGACAAGGGGCTATCAGTGAATTAAGTGCCACGATCCCCACTGAGAATATTTTCTAGGATAACTGCTCCATTTTCTTTGACTCTTGATTTGATGGTGTTGATGGGAAACATTCTTGAGACATCTTAGACACCCAAGAAGCCTGCTTGACTAAACTCTCTGGAGATGGATGACCCAACAAGAAGTCTGAATCTGTAGTTGCTGGTTTATATCACCTAGCAATTGTTCTTGAAACCGCTGTTGAAGTGGTTGGTTTCTCTCATATCGCCAAAATGGATTCCATGAGGGCTTTGTTGAATGGAAGGAGAGGTTTGCTGCATGTGAGAAGGCATGCAAAACCTCTGTGAGGATACTAGATTTGGCCTTAGTGGGTAGAAGCTGTAGCTCAAGCATGTGTACTGCTCATCTTATAACACTGTGGTATGAAGTCACTCATCCGTAGGTGACAAGAGTTTCCATTCTGAGGAGTGTCAAGTCCACTTGCCTCTTTTAAGCCCTGAAAATTAGAGTGCAGACAAGTTTGACCATCTCTATCATGGCCGTCTTCTAGATCTTTTTGTTGGCCAGTTTCCCGAAATAATTATTTGCCCTCTTCCATCAGCCTTTGAGTCTCTCTGCTGGAGCGGTAGGGCTTTATAGGAAGGTTCTCTGCCTGAAGCAGCTATAGGGTCGGAGCCAAGGATTGCAACATAGGAGATGGGGCTGAAGTGGTGTTGTTTGTGGCACCACTAGTGTCTTCTGTGGCACACTTGGCATGATTGTGGCACTGAGGGAGTCGATTGGGTTGCCGAGGAGATGTTAAGATCCGGCACCAAAGGACTTCAACTCAGAACAAGCAAGGGTGGTGGCGTCGATCCCGGCACTGAAAGCATTGGAGCCAGGGTTGGATTTGCCCAGGATACTTGTGGAAAAGGCAGAAGTAGAGTGACAGGCGCTGGTAGGTATGGCACCAGCATTCCCCTCAACAAGTATGCCATCGGTCCCATACGTCCAGGAGGCGCACCACAGAGCCCATGACCAGAATGAATAAATTCAACATTGCCTTAAAAAATGCAGATGGATCTGTCCCAGGTGTTGAGAACTCTGGGTACAGATGGCCTCTCTGGGGCCTTGGTATCAGCACTGCAGACTGTCCTGTCTGGACCAGACATGGGTTTCTACGAAGGATCATCTATTGGCTGATCTTGAACTGACATTGGTTGAGATGACATCAGGCGTCTCAGTGATTTGCTTCAGCATGCACGGCATCAAGAGTCATGTCTTCTCTTCTTCTGGTCTTTTTGTTTAGAAAAATTGAAAGTCAGAGCTGAAGGAGACTTGGATCTTGGACAGGATTGGCAACAATTCCCACGGTCAACCCTTGCGGCAGTGAAGAACAGCTTACCCTCATGATCCTTGAGTGCCTTTTGATGCATTTTGCAGGCTCCGACGTTGTGGTCGGATGTAGGCACCACAGACACATGACAAGTAATGTTTTGACAGAGATGGAGAACTGCACCTAATTTGAATGAGAATAAAGAAAACACTGAATAACAAAATATTCTCTAAGGAGAGCTGAAGAGCTGCATCACTGGGGCAGCAAAAGTGAATTGACATCAGCAGCCTGATGAGGGTGCTTTATAGCTCCTGTGATGTCACAAGGTGGCGCATGCAAGGCCAAAGTGCAGCCAGTGCCCAATACTAGCTTGAGAGAGCTATCAAAAAGTTTCCGGATCCAGATTGGGTTTAGAGGTGGATAGTGGTATATGGATAATTTTAGGCTTTAGGGGTGGATAGTGGTATAGGGTGGCAAGGGTAATTTTACAGTTCAGAGGTGGGTGGTGGTAAAGGGTAGTATAGGTAATAAAAAAAAGCAAGGGTTGGGATGGTTTACCCCCCAAAAGAAAAACATAAAATTTCAAATTATCACACACACACACACACATATATATATATTTTCACTGAAGGAAACAAAGTCTAAACGGGAGTTATAGGTATAGGTAGGTAAAAATGTCAGTTAAAACATGCATTTTTAACAGAACAAAAGCAATAAAATTCACCAGTTATAGCTATGTCGCGTAACTATAACTGGTGCCCTAAATTAACTATGACTCACACCATCACCATGCACAGTGTTGTCATCAATGATATCAGTTCAGATGTTGCAGTAATTTTATCAATGATCTCACAGAACATGTCATGAGTCATAAGCAGTGCATGACAAGGGCACCAGTTATAGTTACTTGAGATGATTATAAAGGGTGAATCTTTAGTGGCTTTGTTCATTTAAAACAGTATGTTTTATCTGATATTTTCACCTAACCTTAATGTCCCTTTAGACTTTAGATTTTTTGAGTGAATTTCTTAGAATATATTTAATGCAAAGTAAGATATTATTACCATACCTAACTATAACATCAGTTTAACTTTTGTTTTGGTTAGAGAATTTCTAGTTTTTTTTTAAACGTACAATAATATTTTATTACCATATGTAACTCCAACCCTACCCTGTGCACGGCCTTTAGAGGTGCACAGTGTGGGGTTCACCACAGGCTCTGTATCCAACACCCTGCGGGCAGCCAAAATCACGCCGCGCACAGCCTTTGGCTGAGCACAACCTGGGAGTGGCCACAGGCGCATCGTCCAACCCCCTTATCACAGCCAACACTATGCCCCACTTGGCCTTTGTCCATTGACAGTGTGGGTTTAGACGCAGGGCTTTACCTGTGGCCAGGCCCTGCGTCTAACTCCTCGCAGGTAGCCAATCCCAGGCTGCGCACAGCCTTTGGCCATGTGCAGTGTGGTGTTGACCACAGGCCAGGCCCTGCAATCAACTCGCACTGGAGTCGAACCCCACCCTTGCACACAAGCCATGCACTGTAGGGGAGTTGGGCATCAGCCTGACACCCAAAAGTCCATGGGCGCACATGGCTGAATATAATGGGTATCACTTTAAGGAAGGCAGAGATAAAGACTTTGTCAAAGGTTCTGAATATCAAAATATAAAAGGTGGGCCTACTGGCTTTATGATGGGGTCAGCATATCATCATATATAAAGCATATGTAGTGACTTTGTCAGAAAAATGAACATTAATTATAATCAAATGTATATTTCAGTAATTTACATAGTACAATGCTTATTAAAAGTGAGTCATTAAAAATGTAATAAAGATTTTTAAAAATCAGCACATATTTGAATCATTTTTTTTCATGCTACAAAGTGCCACCATATAACCCAACACAATGAGCTCTGCACTCCTGCTGAAGAACATTGAGCTTCAGCTAGGAGTTCCTTAAAAAAATAGTAAGCTCTCCTGGTGTCATGGATTTAAAGACCTAGGAGACTTAGGGGTAGTTTTAAGAGCCCCTAGTTCCACCTTAGCGCTGCCATCCCATCATTTTTTTTTTTACGCTAAGGCGGAGCTAACGTGGCATGTTCCTCACGCCATATTTACAAAGTAAACCCTTGCGCCACATTATGCCTGCTCCAGGCATAATGTATACAAGGGTGGCATTCTCCCTTTAGGAAATCTGAATAAATGGCGCAAGGAAATCTAAGAAATTTCTATAGCGCAATTGTTTTGTCACTTTTAACGCCTGCTCAGAGCAGGCGTTAAAAGTGGCTTCCATGATTAATAATGGGTCCCTATGTACTACTATGCAAGAGTAGTGCCAAAATGTTGGCACTACTCCTGCAGAGTACATCAATAGCATTAAAAAAATTACGCTATTGCCCTCTACCCTGCACCATGGTGCGCCGGGTTTTAAATACGGTACACACATGGTGGTGCAGGGGAAGCAGCATGCACTAAGTGCAGCGCCACTTTTCTTAAAGTTGCCCCTTACTGTGTTTTTAATGTTGCTGGGAAGCTGCTAAATTTCTTGTAGCCACCAACAACATTAAAAAAATATTTGGTGGTGTCACTGGCCCTTCTATAAAAAAAAGCCCTAGGGCATTAATGTGGCCCTCCTTGCCAAAGCAGAAAACAATACTTTGAGTGGTTCTGGCTGCTCATTTAGTATTCACTTTTGCTAATGTTTTCTTGAATTTTGTAGGTGTCCTCTCATGAGATATCCACACCTTTAATTGTGGTTGGGGGCCATGGGGGAGAGCCCCTGACCCTAGTCGGCTTCCCATATGGGACACATCATGGGCTCAGACAGGAACAACCATTTTTTATTAATTGGATGCCCTGAGCCCCCGCAGCTTAATATTTAGTGGGGCCGCGGTCGGGACCCCTGGGCCCTGTGTGAGGCCAGCAGGTTTCTGACAGTACCTGGACACTTCTTAATTTTTAAGTGGGTGCCCTGGTGCCCACCCAGAATACAAGTCTTGTTGGGGGTTGCGGGGGAAGTCTCAAAGCCCCCCATGACTCCTGCCGGGTCTCACACCAGAACCATAATGGGTCCTGGCAGAAGCCAGCACCTTTCCTTAGCTCCCACCTATGCAGAAGCAGCATTTTGTACTGCTCCTGCTGGGCAGGAATAAATGTCTGTTCCCTGCCCAGGAGAGTGTGTGCAGGGTATGCCTGCACTGTCTCGGGCAGGGAACTACAGTGTTTTTTTCTTAGTTTTCATAATCTCTTGGGTGTTCTACAGAAGCTAGTGCAGCCACCGAAGTGTAGGGGCAACGTTGCCTCCTGTGAGTCTCGCAGAATTGGAATTAAAAAACTGGTGCGGACCCAAGCATCTGCAGTAGGTTGCGGCAAATAGGCAAGGCTATGCGTGCCAGGGGCGTTGGCTACATGGGGCGGTTGAGGTTGGCCTTAAGTGCGCTAATAAAATATTATCTTATGTTAAAAAAAACCTAGAAATTCACTGAAAAAAAACAAAGGTTAAAGTGGTGTTATCGTTAGGTATGACAATACCTTACTCTACATGAAAAAAATCCCAAAAGTTGACTGAAAAAACATGAAGGTAAGGTTAGAGTTAGTTAAAAATGACAGTTTAACTGTTATGTCTAAAAAAAAAATTAAATTTAAAAGTTATAATTATTTCAAGTAACTATAACACACGCCCTTGCAAAGCTTTGCTTATGACCTCACATATTACAACACTCATGACATATTATGTGACATCATTGATAGCACTACTGTTGACAAATGAACTGACATAACTGAAGATAACACTGTGCATGGTGGAGGCACGGGTAATAGTTACTTGAAATAACTATAGCTGTTGCATTTCAGTGTCTCTTTTAACTAATGCCCTACTAAGGACAGCATTTGACCTGTACTGTACCCTTTACAGTTATTAAATCTCTTGTGAGGAATGAAGCTGACATGAGTAGAAATGTGGGTTCTGAAAACACTGTTGATGCTATGAAGAGAGTTTACTCTGTACCATGCTCCGTTTGCAGACAGTGAAACCCACACGAAAAATACACCACTGGGTATTATAAAGTGTCTACTAAGAACTATGTTCACTGAATGCAAAGCTTCTCCAGAGACACTATTCACTAAAAAAAAAAAACAAGGTGTAAAGGTGCTAAAGGTTATACCACCTGCAGTTGTAATACTGTGGTGAAAAAATTACATAGCCCATCTTCTAAAGCGAATCAACCACATGTACATAGGTTAGTACTTGGTACACACAGACTTCTCTCTTATGCATAAATTGTAAGGCTGTGAGGATTCTGTTTAAAAACTCTAGGCTGCTTGCAATACTTAGGAGCATACTTATCAAATGTTTTGGGCCACTCTTGCACCCGCAAGGGGGTGCAAGGGTTACGCAAAAGTAAAATCTATCAAGCCACAAAAGGCCACCCTACTTGGCCGAGTGGCTTGATAAATCTGGAGTAACGCAACACAGTGCAAATCGCTGCATTGCGTTACTCTGCCCCAAGAAGGCGTTCTATGGGTTTAGCGTGGGTGTGCCCACTTATCCACTCATGGATTTTGCCGCATTCCCAAATTTACCATTTCTGGTAGTCCTGGAAATGCATCAAAATCCTATGTCTCCCCAGGTGAGGCATAACAAGGAGAAATATCTTTAATTTCTCTACTAGGCGTACTGCATTCCACAGCACACACAGAAAGAGGAAAATGCCTCAGGTGATTGTTTTTGTGCAGAAAGGTACTCCTTATTGCACAAAAACAATCCTGTCTATAAAGAATGAACTCTTGCACCACTGTACAAGGGTGCCTACATTGGAGCTAGGCAGCCAAAAAGATGCTAGCGCAAGGAAAGGTGAGGAATGTGCTGTATGGTGTTAAATATGGTTCATTCCTGCCCTTTCCATTTCATGCAGTGCAGCAAGGTGGCCTGCTGCACTACCTGAAATATTGATAAATCTGCCCCTTAGTTTCAACTACTTAGAATGTTTACTCTGTTGGAAACTTTTTGTGCAATACCAAAAAACGTGTCGAATATACTGGACACGCTTGTTAACTGTCACATATACACAGAGGTACACACGAATACAAAGCTGTATAACTAGTTCACTACCTCAACACAACATGTGTATTAGCACGTGTTTTGTAAATACTTACACCCATTAGCAGGACAAATGCTGTGTAATTTAGGTAGAAATGTAATATGGTGGTTACACGCCACTAAGTCATCTATAAAACAGACACACTTATTAGATGATGTCATCAGTGATGTCATAAATGATGCCACAGAAGATCTCATGAGTGATGCGATATGTGAGGTCATATGCAGTGCATGGAGGGGGCCAAGGATATAGTTAGATCTGCTATCTATAACTGGTGACTTTCTGTAGTTTTTTAGTTCAAAACTTTTATGCTGTCACTGAGATATTTACTTAACTAGAATGTCACTTTAACCTTTTATTTTTTCAATCGATTTCTAAGTTTTTTAAAAACAAAAACAAATCTTTTTATCACACCTGGCAATAACATCACTTTAACCTTTGTTTTTTTTCTGTAACTTTCTAGGGTTTTTCTAACGTGAAGTAATATTTTATTACCAAACGTAAACCTAACCCCCTCCCGTAGACAGCCCTTGGCCATACATAGCAAGGGGTTGGCAACAGGGGCTGTAGCCAGGGCCGCCCCAGAGGCATTCAACCCCAGGATCCTCCTAACCCTCAGGCAACCAAAGCCACACTATGCACAGCCTCTGGTCGTGCATGGAGTGAGGTTGGCCACAGTGCCTGGCTTGCATCCAGGACCCGGTGTCTAACTCCCCGCAAGCAACCAATCGTAAACTGCTCACTGCCTTTGGCCACTCGCAGCGAGGGGTTGGCCACAGACCTTTCCCTACCACCAGGCCCTGTGGCCAAACCTCCAGACGCTGCCAACCCCCCACTGCACACAGCCTTTGGCTTGAGCAGCATAGGGCTGCCCTTCAGGCCCCAGAGACCCCATCTCCCAGGGCCAAAACATAAATATTAAGGTAAGAGGCCATCCAGCCCTCTACCTGAACCTTACTTGGCCTCAAGGACCCGATCCCCTAGGGCCAGTTTCCTCAAAAATGGGAGAGGTCCACATGGTGCCCTCTTCACAAACCTTAGAAGGCCCCAGGGACCCCATCCCCTAGGGCCAAATACAATTAAACAGAGGAGGGTGTGTGCAGCCCCTCTCCCTGAGCCTTCTTGGGCCCTAGGGACACCATAACTATGGCTAAAATCTAAGAGGATGGGGGCATGCAGCTCCCCTCCCTGAGCCCTAATAGGCCTCAGGGACCACATCACCCGTGGCCAAATGTTCTTAAAAATAGAAAGGGGGATGTGCGGCCTTCAATCCCAAGCCTTATTAGGCCCTGGGGACCCCATCCCTCAGGGCCGTATGTCATTTAAAAGGTGAGGGGTAAGTGGCGGCCTCCTCCCGAGCCTTCTCAGGCCCCAGGGACCACAGCCCCAGCACCCAATGCACTGAAAAGGGGTAGGGGTGTATTGCAGTCAACCTCCACAAGCCTCATTAGACCCTAGGGACCCCACCCTTCAGGGCTGTATGTAGTTTAAAAGGGGAGGAAGATCCTGTGGCTCCCTCTTCCTGAGCATTCTTGGGTCACCTCCCCCATGGCCCAATGTAGTTATGAAGGAGAGGGGCCATGCAGCCCCCCTCCCTAAGCCTCATTACACCCTGGGGTCCCCATTTCGCAGGGCCAGAGGTAATTTAAAAGAGGTGGGGGGAATCAGGGACCTCATCCCAAGAGGCTCAGTCCACTTAAAAAAGGGAAGGGGGCCTCCTGCCCCCACCGCTTTGCAAGTCTTCTTGGGCCCCAGGGATTCCATCTTAGGGGGTCAAAATCTAGGGGTAGAGCGGCTTGCAGTATCCCTCCCGAGCCCTAATAGGCCCTTGAGACCCCATCTCCTAGGGCCGTATGAAATTTAAAACGGAAGGGGGTTGTGTGGCCCCCCTCCACGAGCCATCTCAGGCCACAGGTAGCCCATTGGCCGGGACCCAATGCACTTTAAAAAGGGATGGGGTCTGCCTGACCCCATCCACAGACCTCATCAGGCCCTTGGGATCCCATCCACAAGGGCTGTATCTATTTTTAAAAGGGTGTGGTGCTGTCCCCTCCATGGACCCCAGGGACCCCATCCCCTGGGCCTGCATTATAAATAGGTAGGTGTGCAGGTGCCCACCCATGGCACCCACAAAGTACATGTTTGAGATAGCAGCAGGAGCACTAAGGGCTCAGCTGGCTCCTTGCATACTACCCCTATTCTACTCTACAGCACTCTACTCCAACAAATCCTCTCTACAACACTACTCCCTCACTCCACTCTAAGACACTCCCCGCCACTAACTGTTAGCCCTGCTGAACAGCAGACACATTGGCGTACAACGTGGCAAAAACACATTGCCAAGCCAATAGCTTTTGTATAGGTGAGATCTATTGGCTTTGCCAATGTTTTTTTTTTTTTTACTTCAAAACAGGGGACTAAGGGCCTGATTATGAGTACAGCAGTCCTGGGACCGCAGTGTCCGTGGTGGTGGTCAGACTACCTCAACCTCGGCGGTCCAACTGCCAGATTTCGAGTATGGTGGTCGGACTGCCACGAGACTGCCGCAACTGCCAGTGTTTCAGATCCTGCGGTTGTGGCGGTGCTGAAAGCTGTGGTCAATCACCATGGTGCTGATACTGGCACCAATGTGCTTATCACAACCAGCCTTCCTACCAACCTTTTCATGGCGGGGACACCACTGTGAAAAAGTTGGCAGAAAGGCAGAGAAGGGACCACAGGGGGGCCCCTGCACCGCCCATGCCTATCTCATGGGCAGTGCAGTGGCCCCCCTGTCAGCACAGTCGGAATGCACACTGTCTGCCATGGCAACAGTGTGCATTCCGACTGTGCTGGTAGCGCAGTCAGTACAGCTGGCATTGGCCTCGGCTCTCCCTTAGAGCCGAAGCCAATGCCGCCGCACTATCTGCGCCACCAGTCCCGTAGGAACACCATAATATGGTGATTGGGAGGCCACCGGCTTGGCGGCATCCTCCCGACCTCCATATTGGCAGTCCAATGATCGGACAGCCAAAGTCGGAATCAGTACCTAAGTCCCTGAGTCTTGTAATGGGTGGCAGTAACATTTTTCTCATGTTGCTGGTAGCCACTCAGAGAACTCTCTCCTGCTGGAATCAGACTCAAGCAAATTGGCCCAAAGGAATGAAAGTATCCTGAGCCAATCAGAACACTCTTTCCAAAAACACATTGCCAAGCCAATAGCTCTTGTATAGGCGAGACCTAGTGGCTTTGCCAATGCTTGTTTTTTTTAAACTTCAGAACAGAGGACTAAGTCCCTGAGTCCTGTAGAGGTTGCCAGCAACATTTATCTCATGCTGCTGGAAGCCAATCAGAAAACTCATTCCCCTGGGAGTCAGACTCAAGAGAACTTGCCCAAGGGAATTAAAGCACCCAGGACCAATTAGAAAGCTCTTTTTTTCAAATAATTTTTTTTTAATTGAGTTTGAGGGACTCTCACCAGTGCCCTTTGAACCCGATTATTGAGATACACAAATATTTTTTAACCTAAATTTCTCAAACACTACTGAACAAATTTACACCAAGTCACAAAAAGCACAGTCTTTGGTCTTAAGGTCTGTGTTATAGACAATGGTTAGACCACTTCCTGTGCTTTTTGCTGGGCGAGTTTAGTGGAGTTCTTATATACAACAGGGATAATTCAGTATATACAGTATATCGTGGGCCTACGCCCTTTTGCAAGTTTCCTGTCACAAATAAGAGTTATAGCATGGAGCCTGTTACAATATATCTGACGTTGAGACTTTTTGGATTCACTGATTTGGCACCCAGTGGTCTGCACTCTGCAGGAGAGGAGTTTAGGAGATTAGGGACTAAAGTCGGTTTGGTAGGGATTATAGATGAGGTTTCACAGGTAAATAATGAACCAGGTCAGATTCAAAAAGGTTTAGAATTGATTTTACAGCATTAATGGAGGAGGGGAAGAGGGACAGTAAGTGTAGATGATGCGCACACAGGTCGTTATGAGGAGAAAGAAAGCGGAGAGGGGCTGTAAAAGATTAAGGAATATATAGGAGAGGGTTGGAGAGCAGATGCTTTTCAAAACTCCCACCCTCACTTCTAATATACACACTCTGGATACTTTTACACTACTAAGACCTGCCTGACCAGGATAGTATGTTTGACATCATTTATTTGATTGTATTTTTTAAAATCGTATCAGAACTTAAATGCAATGTTTAAATACGCCCAAACATATTTAAACATTGCAAATTTAATAGAATAATTAGGAAAAATTTGGAGGGGGACCCCAATGCTATTTATTTTCTCTTGGACGGGGGGTGCAACATTAAAAAGGTTTGAAGACCACTGTCTTACAGGCATTAATAAAGGTATGTTTATGAACAAAAATATCTCCCGATAGATCTCAATTTCTCCATTTGGCACTTATGTACTGTAAGGAAATGTCTCTTTTTGAATGAACATCCCCAATGTTTTGGACTGATTGCTGTTTTTTAGACTCGAAAGTGCACTGAGGCCTGCTAACCAGAATTCAGTGCCAGTGTTCTGACCCTTAAAAGTACATGTTTGATTGTATTATACCTAAGTGGTATAACTTTACCTATGTATATGCCCCTCATATACAGCACCAGGGGTAGCCAGGGCCTGTAAGTTAAAGTGTCCCATCAGGGCTGCAGCACTTATTGTTCCAGCCAGGATGTGACAACATGAAAACATCTCTCAGTCTGCCACTGCAGACTGGCAGTGCAGTTTTAAACTGCTAACTCAACTTTACCATTTTAATTAATGACAAAGCCTATATCTCCCTTTTTAATATATTTATGTCACTCCTACAGCAGGCCTATTGAGTCCAAAGGCATGGTGCTGTATTTTATATGTATAAAGTAGTTCATGTATTTTGATAGGCCCTAACAGTAAAACCTCCAAAATGCCATTTTTACTAGTTGCCCCAGACAAGTGCAGTGTTACAAGCCAACAGCTGTGCTATCTCCTGAATGGGACTACTAAAGTTGGTACTTTAAGGTAAAAAAATAAATAAATTCATTAAACGCAACTTGATGCCCAGTTGAATTTAATGTAACTTATAATAAAATACAACTTTTAAAAAGTTGCCATGCTGTTGTCCAAGTTTTCCAGTGGCCATTCGCAGATGCTGGAAGCCACACATACTGTGAGCCCCAAGGGCAGGCTTTGGGTGCCTTGGAAGGGCAAATGCTGGACACACACAATAGGGGCTGCTCTTTTGTTCCAGTAGATGGGTTGGCGTTGGGGGCAGAGAGGGTAGACCAGTTGTCAAACAGGTTATTCCATGGGCACATAGCCCTCAGGTAGCCAGAACTCTAGGGTGGGTTACCAAGCTCCACACACTGAGAAAGGTGTTCTGCCATCTTGGGAGAGTCCGGCATAGTATTCTCTCGGACAGCTAGGTGCCACCCATTGCCACAAGTCATAATCAGGCAAGAACATCCTCATAGTTCATTGGTTAGTAACCGCTGCATCCGCGGGGTGACTTTCTGGACATAAATATGGCACTGAGACCTCAGATCACTTCTGGACTGGAGAGAGGACCGAAGAAGGACTGCCCCACTGTTCCCTGGACTTAGCAAGAGAGGAAGCATGAGAAGACTTCAACTGTAGTGTCTGGCTGGTGGAAAAGTCACTCAGAACCCCAAACAGAAAAGGTGAACTCCAAGGGTCAGTTGGCTGACTTCCTGTTACACCACCAAGGCCACTAAAGCTGAAGAAGACTGCCCTGGCTAGCCAGTAACTACAATTGCCTGATCACCATTGACCGCCAGCATGCAGGTGAGTAGACCAAGTTGTGCCAATGAAAACCTGCACCTAATTCTGCTGGACCTGAGAGAATCATCAGAGTGCAGTTTGGTTGCCCAAGATAGACACTAGCCTTCACCAATGGGAATTATGGTTTTGCTGGGACTGGAGACCAGTAATCTAGAGCAACTGGACTTTTGCTGGATCAAACAGGACTTCGAGGGACATTGACCTCTGTGGCCAAGGTCACCTCACCTGCACTGTGGATTGAGGGTGTATCCCGAGGAAGCCCCTGTCGACCGCATAGCATCCTTAGCATCTTAAAGCATCTTCAGCATACTGTATCCCTTGAATCAAGACCACTTTGTTAAAGTCTATGGTGGTTTGCCCACAGAGCTTAGAACTGGACTTGAGAATGCTTTGGTGACAAAATAGCTGTCCTGCAACTCCCAACTGGCCCCCTTGACCTCCTCCCTGCCACAGTAGGTCGCTCAAAGCGGGCCATAATAGCCGAACACAACTCTATAAAAGGTTTACTCAGTTTCCAAACTTTCCGCTTACCAATGCTTGTTGGAACTTTCCATACAGAACAGTGATTTATGATTTACTTAAAAATCTTCTAAAATAAAATAACCTTCGGTCGATTTTGCTCATTGTGGTGCTAAAAAATTCATAATACAATAAGATCTATTTTTATAAATTGGTGTTGACATTCTTTTGTGTTGCATGACTTCTTATTTTGTTGTTTCGCTGCTTCTAAATGCTTTACACTTCTTCCTTTGTTTAAGCCTGACTGCTTGAAGGGTTGAGCTAAGGTTCAACAAAGACATTTGACTGGACCCAAGTTGGTATCATGAGTGTATCACATGGTGAGGTCACAGAACAACATCATTTAATACACTGCATTCTTCACATGTACAAATTACAGTAGTGAAAATTTTCTAGATATCTACGGTAATCTGCTGTGATCAACATTTCATCTCCCAGCCACATCCAACTGTTTTAGCCAGCCTCAGTTCCAAGCTCATCAAAATAAAATAACACTTATATCTCGTCTTCTCACACTCCCAAGTGGTAGAAACTTTCCCTAACTATTGACGGGACTGAAAACTACTTCACAGACTGTCATTTCAAATACAAATTATTCAAAGAGGAATCTCCCTACCTGTTAGTATATCCTGTTATATCCCCTCCACATCAGCCTCAGGTCCTGTTTTAATCCATCAGTGAGCTTTGAAACCTGCTTCTCCTTTAAACACTGCTTACCTACTGAACAAGTTACTGACCGTTGATAACACCTTATCTGGTAGAGACTATGTCTAGCCTCAGATTCCTTACCTTAGAATTATCACAGGCATAAGTCTGGATTCGCAAGATTTTTCATGAGCAGTACCCCTATGCAATGGTAGATGGCATTGTTCGGCTATACATGCGTTGCCGGTGTCGTCTGTGCCTGAAGTGACATCCATGGCACCTATATAGGTGCCCCCTAGACACGATGACATCAGTTTCTTTTCACGCCAGAGGCGTGGAACCAGGAAGAAAACTGACCACTGGTGTGGATAACTAGGGCCCTAACAAGGTATGCAGTCCTGTCCCTAGAAATCTGTTTGCAAAGCGGGGAGGATGAGTGGGTTGGTAAGGAAACTGCAGCTAGATATAGGCCCTCATTACAACATTGGCGGTAAAAGCCGCTTACCGCCGCGCAGAAGACCGCCAACCCACTGCCGCGGACGCGGAAATCCACCACAGCTATTATGACCCACATCTCGGAATCTGCTAAAATTCAGACACCCACACAAGTCCGCCACACCAAAGGTCAGCGATAAACTGGCGAAAACAAATCCTCCACCGTCACGCCAACAGAAATACGCCCACACTATCACGACCCACGAATCCACGCGGCGGTCTTTCAACCACGGTATTCCATTGGCGGTACACACCGCCGCGCTCAAAATACACACACATCTACAAAACACAGCCACATTGGACAAATCGAAATACACACACCTGATACACATACACACACCACTTCCACACACCCATAACAATATAAAACACACACCCAAATCACCCACAAACCCCTACGACCAGAATTACCGAGAGAAGGCCAGAGAGGCACCACAAACAACTACCAAGCATCCACAGGCGCACAATACCATCACCCACAGAACTTCCACGCACCTCACACAACACACCACTAAATATCACCACACTTATCACTACACACACCACCCCACACATCACCCACACCACCCTATGGCACGGCAAAGACACACCAGGTTCTCTGAGGAGGAGCTCAGGGTCATGGTGGAGGAAATCATCCGGGTAGAGCCACAGCTATTCGGATCACAGGTGCAGCACACCTCTATAGCACGGAAGATAGAGCTATGGTGCAGAATAGTGGACAGGGTCAACGCAGTGGGACAGCACCCAAGAAATAGGGATGACATCAGGAAGAGGTGGAACGACCTACGGGGGAAGGTGCGTTCTGTGGTCTCAAGACACCACCTTGCGGTTCAGCGGAATGGCGGCGGACCCCCACCTCCTCCCCCACAACTAACAACATGGGAGGAGCAAGTCTTGGCGATTCTGCATCCTGAGGGCCTCGCAGAAGTAGATAGAGGAATGGCCTCTGGTAAGTCAAATCTTAACTATTACATCCCCCACCCTACTTGCATGCTATCACATACCCCCACCCTCGCCCTCACCCCCATCACTCCAACTCCTCACAAATGTCCCAACATCACAAACCACACATCCTAACACCAAGCCCTGCATGCAACAACAAAGCATGGACACCCATTACCAAAGCATGGCCACTGCACATACCCATACACACCCCTAAACCACCATCACACAAGGTCCCACACAGGAATGCAAGCACTGGGGTACACAGTCACCCACCTATTGCACACCATAGCACACACAGATGTAATAAACATCCTTTTATACCCCTGCAGGACCCCTACCCAAAGTCACCGGACAGGAGGGTCCACACATGTCCATACCACCAACAGAAGAGGCCCACAGTGATGACAGCAGCTCTGTCCAACTGGATCTAGATGACAAGCCCGGCCGATCGGGGACCTCTGGACAGTCGGTTCCCCTGACACAGTCACAGGCCACCACAGAGCGTCCCCCCTCTGGAAACACCAGCACAGCACCCACCCAGCGGGCCCATACCTCTGTCCCCAGGACACATCAATCAGCAGTGTGTCCACCACTACAGGGAACCCAGGCTAATTCACCACCCCATCAACAATAGGGACCTGGGGGCAGTGGTAGTGGGCACACGTTCAGGGGACAGAGGCCCTGGGAAACAGGGGAACTGGGAGGGCTGTTGTGCAACAGGGGGAGGACAGGCCAAGGGAACCCACTCTCCACGAGGCCCTTTCCAACATCATGGGAGCCTACCACCACTCCCAGGAGACGATGGCAACGGTACTGGCCAAGTTTCAGGAGACCCAACGCATGCAGGAGGAACAGTATTTGGGCTTCAGGGAGGAACTCAGATCCATCAATTCCACCCTGGGTACCATCGTAGGGGTGCTAAAGGAAGTACTCAACACCAGGAGGGACACTGTGGCACAACAAGGGGCCCCTGACACTAGCCTGGATGATGAACTGCCCACCACCTCTGCCAACGCTAGTGGACAGGACGCCCCGCCAAAGGACCACCACACCAGCACCCCACCCCCTGCAGAGGGAGAACCACCCCACAAATGGTCCCTGAGATCCAGGACAAAGACAGAGAACGATCCCAAGACCCCCACCAAGAAATGAGACCACCCTGAATGTCATGCTTCTGTCCCACTTTGTCACCCTGTCCATCCTCAAACTGCCCCAGCTCCACTTCCTATGCCCATTTGGGCAATGCACCTGTGAGACTAATAGTCTGGACTCTGCCATGGACATTCCTCCTCCATCACCCCTCACCATTTTACAACCCCCTCCAATAGTGAGCACTTAAATAAACACCCTTGAAGCACAAAACAATCTGGAGTCCGTCTGTGATTTTGAAATACTGTATTAGCAATTACAGTGTCAAAATGCTCTTTCAAATGTAATGTCAACATACCTATGTCACACAGCTCTAGTCCATGAGGAGACACAGCAGATGTCACACAGTGGGACCCACATCTGTGAAATCGAAATGGAAAGTGACAACTCAGTGACCATACATTGGGTGAAAACGACAAACAGTAGAGAGGTAGTAGATTAAGTACATGTAGTAGGCAGGTTTGTATTCTTACCTGTGTCTCACTGGAAATATTGCAGGATCACCGAGTTCCTGTTGTTGATGTCCTCTTCTTCTGCTTCCTCGTCTTCACTGTCCACAGGCTCCACAGCTGCAACAACACCGCAATCTGGACCATCCTCCTGCAGAAAAGGCACCTGTCGTCGCAAAGCTAAGTTGTGAAGCATACAGCAGGCCACGATGATCTGGCACATCTTCTTTGGTGAGAAGAATAGGGAACCACCTGTCATATGTTAGGCACCTGAACCTGGCCTTCAGGAGGCCGAAGGTCCATTCTATTATCCGCCGAGTTCACCCATGGGCCTCATTGTAGCGTTCCTCTGCCCTTGTCCTGGGATTACTCACTGGGGTCAGTAGCCATGACAGGTTGGAGTAACCAGAGTCACCTGCAAATGGTGAGGGACAACTGTTAGACACACACTAACCTGTAGGGATATCCCCAAACCCAGTAAACCATTCCCACTGACCTGCTTCCAGGTGCTCACCCAATAGCCATACACAGTGCCTCTGGAATTGACCCATCACATAAGGGATGCTGCTATTCCGCAGGATGTAAGCGTCATGCACTGAGCCAGGGAATTTGGCATTCACATGGGAGATGTACTGGTCTGCTAAACACACCATCTGCACATTCATGGAATGATAACTCTTCCGGTTTCTGTACACCTGTTCACTCCTGCAGGGGGTACCAAAGCCACATGTGTCCATCAATGGTGCCTATGATGTTGGGGATATGTCCCAGGGCACAGAAGTCACCTTTCCCTGTAGGCAAATCCTCCACCTGTGGGAAAACGATGTAGCTCCACATGTGTCTCAGCAGGGCAGACAACACTCTGGACAACACGTTGGAAAACATAGGCTGGGACATTCCTGATGCTATGGTACTGATAGCTGACATCAGGTCTGGCTCCAACTGGGCACACAGTTCCTGGATTGTGGCACGATCAAGCCTGTAGGTAATGATCACATGTCTTTCCTCCATTGTCGACAGGTCCACCAACAGTCTGTACACCGGAGGATGCCGCCATCTCCTCACATGTCCCAGCGGACGGTGCCTATGAAGGACAACAGCGAGCACAGAGTCAACCAACTCAGAAGTACGTACCCACAGCTTACACAGAACATGAATCATAATCAGAATTTTGCCCTGTATGAGTGATGAAGCAAAGCCCAGGTATGTGTGACGCAGTTAAAAATTAAGCCATGTGGGCCCCTGAAATGGCGGCTGCCTGAACTGTAAAGTGGGACAATGGGATGTGAGGTAACTGCGCTCGCGTTGTACACCGTCGCGGTAGGCAGTCGAAGACCGCGGTGCAATTCTGCTTTGGTTAACATTGGACCCTATGGGTCCCAGGAGCCAATGACGATGTACGCCGGCGGTGACGGTACGCACCGCCGCGGACGTGACCGCCATTTTCAATCACTCGATACCTGATCTTCGACAGGAGAGGACCTACACTGCAAATGCTGCTGTGACCTCGGTCTGGAAGAGACAATGGCTCGTGCGTCTGGGGAAAGGGCCCCTGCCTTCCCATCGGAGGAGTTTGAGAAACTCGTGGATGGGGTCCTCCCCCAGTACACGCTACTCTACGGTCCTCCAGACAAACAGGTAAGTACACTGGGAGCATGCTGTATGGGCTATGCCTGTGTGGAGTGGGGTGGATGAAAGATGGGGGGGGGGAGATTGAGGCGTGCATGAAACGACTGTGAGTGCATGTGCTACATGGCAAGGGTACGGATGGCGGCCAATGACTGTGACGGTGCAGTTGGTAATAACTTTTCTTTTCCCCCTGTACAATTCATGTAGGTCAGCGCCCACCAGAATAAGGATATTTGGCGTGCCATCGCCAAGGATGTCCGGACCCTGGGGGTCTACCACAGACAGAGCACCCACTGCCGTAAGAGATGGGAGGACAGGAAGACGGCGGAGGCCCAGCTGGGGATGGCCTCCCAACGTGGGTGGGTTGTCCGTCGCACCATGACCCCCCTGATGTTCAGGATCCTGGCGGTAGCGTACCCGGAGTTGGATGGGCACTTGAGGGCATCACAGCAGCCACAAGGGGGTGAGTACACTCTCATTCTGCTGATTTAGCGCTCAGTGGAGGTGTCTGGGTGGGGGAGGTGGGCTGTGGGTTTCCCTATGCCAGGACTAGTGTGCTAGTTAGGTCCCCTTGTTCTGGCAGACCCTGTGGCACCCCACCCCACCTGTGTACAGTGCCAAGTACACCTAGTCAGGCTCCTGTGTCATCCATGTGTGCAAATGTCGTCCATAGCCTTGCAGGCCATGTCCCAGGGATTAAACAGTAGAGCCGAAGTGTGCGGTGTAGTGCAGGGGGCTTCTGTGTCTGTTGTGTCCGTCAACGGTAGTGATAATGCACGCCCTCAACATGTCTTTCTTCTGTTGTCCCCCCCTTTTTGTGGTCTCCCTGTTCTTGTGTGCATTAGTATCATCAGGCGGAGGAGCACTGGCTTAGGAGCAGGAGGGAGCTGCATCCCACATGGCCCCGGAGGGTGAGACAACGGACTCAGAGTTCACCAGTGGGACGGAGGGCGAGGGGAGCTCCATGGCGGGAACAGGAGCTGACACCAGTGACACGGACTCTTCCTCTGATGGGAGCTCCCTTGTGGTGGCGGCAACATCTGTGCCCCCCGCATCTACAGGTACAGCCACCACCCCCCTACCAGCACCGCCCACCCAGCAGCCCCTCAGCCTTTGCCCCGTGCCCGCTCATCCAGGAGGGTGGGCATCACCTTCGCCCCAAGGCACCTCAGCCCCTGCCCCAGTCACCCCTGCTGCCCTCAGTGAGGAGGCCATTGACCTCCTCAGGTCACTCACTGTTGGGCAGTCTACCATTTTGAATGCCATCCAGGGTGTAGAAAGGCAGTTGCAACAAACAAATGCATTCCTGGAGGGCATTCATTCTGGTCAGGCGGCCCTTCAAAGAGCTTTTCAGACTCTGGCCTCAGCACTGATGGTAGCCATTGTCCCTGTCTCTAGCCTCCCCCCTCCAACTTCCTCCACCCAGACCCAATCCCCTCTACCTCAGCCTATCCCAAGCACACCTTCAGACCAGCATGCACACACCTCAACACACAAGGGAAGCTCAGGCAAACATAAGCACCACACATCCCACAGGCAATCACGCAAGCCTCACACACATGCAGACACACCAACATCCACTGCCTCCACTGTGTCCCCCTCCTTCTCGTCTCCCTCTTCCCTACCAGTCTCGTCTACACTCACACCTGCATGCACTACATCTACAGCCACTACTTCCATCACCAGCACACACACCACCACACCCCGCTCATGTGCAGTCACCACCCCCACTACCATTCACACGTCCCCTGTGTCCTCTCCCAGTGTGTCTGTGACACCACCTCCCAAGATACACAAACGCAGGCACACACCCACCCAACAGCCATCCACCTCACGACAACCTCCAGCGCATGCACCTTCACCCAAAGTCACCAAACGAACACCTCCTACAACCACAACCTCTTCCTCCATTCCCAAAACTCCTCCAGCTACCCATCCCAGTGTTCCCAAGAAACCTTTCCTGGCCAACCTTGACCTCTTTCCCTCACCTCCCCACCCCGTCCGTCTCCTCGGGCCCGACTCTCCAGGTCCCAACCTAGCACCTCAGCCACAACATCTCCGGGACCAGTGGTGCCTGTAGTCACCGGAATCTGGAATGCACCGGCCCCCCGGGCAGCCAGTGTGGCACGGAGCCACAGCACGGACAGTCCCCCACCTGTCAAGCATCAAAAGTTGGCCAGTGTCCGGCGGGAGAGGGGGAAGACTCCAGCCACCAAAGCCGCTCCCAGGGGTACAGGTGGGAGTGTGGAGTCAGCTGCAACACCTTCCAAGGTGGGGAAGGGCCACAAGAAAGTCAGCAAGGCTGGGAAGAGCAGCACGGCGGAGAAGACCGCCATCATCCCCGTTGCCCAGGAGGCCACCGCCAGCACCAGCCCTGCTGCCCAGGAGGACACCGCCATCATACCTGTTGACCAGGAGGCCACTGCCAGCAACATCCCTGCTGCCCACGAGGACACCGCCATCATCCCCGCTGCCCAGGAGGCCACCACCATCATCCCCGCTGCCCAGGAGGCCACTGCCATCATCCCCGCTGCCCAGGAGGCCACCGCCAGCACCAGCCCTGCTGCCCAGGAGGCCACCGTCATCATCCCCGCTGCCCAGGAGGCCACCGCCATCATCCCCGCTGCCCAGGAGGCCACCGCCAGCACCAGCCCTGCTGCCCAGGAGGCCACCGCCATCATCCCCGCTGCCCAGGAGGCCACCGCCAGCACCAGCCCTGCTGCCCAGGACAGGACCGGCAGCACCAGCCCTGCTGCCCAGGACAGGACCGGCAGCACCAGCCCCGCTGGGCCCGACAGGACCGCCAGGACCGCCAGCACCAGCCCCGCTGGGCAAGACAGGACCGCCAGCACCAGCCCCGCTGGGCCATGAAGGACCGCCAGCAGCTGAGTCACTGCAAAAGACCCCTCCGCCACAAGCACCGCTGAACATGGCACCGCCGCCACAAGCAGCGCTGAACAGGGCACTGCCGCCACAAGCACCGCTGAACCTGGGCACCGCCGCCACAAGCACAGCTGAACAGGGCACCGCCGCAACAAGCACCGCTGCCAATGACACCGCCGAAACAAGCACCACTGGCCCATGAGCGCCAAGGGCACTGATGCTACTGAGTCCGTCATGAGCAGGATGAAGCACTCTGGGCACAAAGCCCCCTCCAGAACCAGTGGAGTATCACATCCACTACCTAAGTCCTTGGCAGGATGAAGCACTCTGGGCACAAAGCCCCCTCCAGAACCAGTGGAGATAAACATCTACTACCACAGTCCTTTGCAGGATGAAGCACTCTGGGCACAAAGCCCCCTCCAGAACCAGTGGAGTATCACATCCACTACCTCTGTCCTTGGCAGGATGAAGCACTCTGGGCACAAAGCCCCCTCCAGAACCAATGGAGACAAACATCCACTACCTCTGTCTTTGGCAGGATGAAGCACTCTGGGCACAAAGCCCCCTCCAGAACCATTGGAGACTGTTATCCACTTGAGAGACTGTGGCTTTGCACTCCCCAGGATGGAACAGTGGGCAAACCACCCAATGTAGAGACTTGAGAGACTGTGACTTTGCACTCCCCAGGATGGAACAGTGGGCAAACCACCCACTGTAGAGACTTGAGAGACTGTGGCTTTGCACTCCCCAGGATGGAACAGTGGGCAAACCACCCACTGTAGAGACTTGAGAGACTGTGGCTTTGCACTCCCCAGGATGGAACAGTGGGCATGTGGCCCCCTCGTGGATTTGGCGTCATGCACTCAACCGGCTGAGGTGCCCCCCCTTTCCCTTCCCCCTGAGGTGCCTGTTTTATTGCTATCTGATGCCCCTGCAGTGTTCTCTCCGTCATTTCGGGGATTGAGTGTGGGCCTCGCCCATACCGTGCGGGCCCAGTGTTCCACGGACTTCAATGGAGCACTACTTGGACTACTAATCTTGATGTATATTTTGTTTATAGTGTATATATATATATTTTCGCGTACTGGAGTTTAATATATTACAATGGTTTCACTCATTTCCTTTTGTCTTTGCATTCTTCCGGGGGGATTGGTGGGTGTAACTGTAATGTATCATGCTGTATTGGTGTGTGTGTTGTCGTGGGTGAGGGTGGGGATCTTTGGTGTTGCATGTGTGTGTCCCTCTTTTTTTTTCCCTCCCCTGTGTCGTAGGTGCAGTACTCACCGTGGTCTTCACCGCCGGCGTTCGTGCTCGTGGTAGAGGAGAAAGAAGATAAGGGCTGGCAGGATGTGGAGTTCGGGTTCCATGGCGTCCGGATTCCTCGTGGGGTGTGTAGAGGTGAGCGTTTTCCCTTTGAAGTCCTGTTTCTGCCGTGTTTTTGTCTAATCCGCCCCGGAAAAGGTGGCGGATTGGTAGGTTGTGATACTGTGGGCGGTACATTGTCCTCCCCCTGTCTGTTGGCGGTGACCGCCAAGCTGTTTGTTTGTACCGCCGTGGCGGTCGGAGTGTTAAATTGGCTGTCTATGTTGGCGGTTTCCGCCACGGTCGTAATTCCCTTTTTTTTACCGCCGGCCTGTTGGCGGTCTTACCGCTGCTTTAACACCAACCGCCAGGGTTGTAATGACCACCATAGTCTCTACCAGATAAGGCATTCTCAAAGGTAAGTAACTTGTTCCTCTAATAGAGACTTCTATCTGAAGATTCCATACCTTAGTATAGATACCCAAGCAATACCATCCCCGGAGGTGGGTCTGCAGACCAATTTCAGACAAGGAAATCCTGTAGGCCCGAATGGGGAAAATGCCCATCATGACGGACCTGACTGTCCAGTCAGTAGTGTTTGTTAATCATGTGCATGAAGGCCCACATTGCTGCTTGGCTGATATTATCCAGGACTGGAACTCTGCATGTAAATGCAGCGGTCGCTGCTTTGGCTCTGGTGGAACGAGCACACAAACCCTCAGGGGATTGCCTCTTGGCCAATGCCAAGCAGATTTTAATGCAGCGCAAGACCCATCTGGAAATGTTTTTTTTTCTGCACAGCACAACTTTTTGTAGCTCCAACATACCCCACGTAGAGTTGATCGTCCACCCGGAATTCCTCTGTGAGGTCAAGGTACAATGACAACACTCGTTTCGGGTCCAGATGATGGAGATGCTCATCATCCTTGGAGGTGTGAAAGGGAGCGTAGAAAGTAGGCAAGGTCATGGACTGACCTACATGAAATGGCTTGATCACCTTTCGAAGAAAGGAAGCCCTTCTGTGAAGCACCACTTTGTCAGGATGGATGGATATGTAGAGCAGCTTAGATGATAAGGCCTGTAGCTCACTAACTCATTGGGCGGAGATTATAGCCACGAGGAAAGCCATTTTGATAGTGAGTAACTGCAGGGGACAATTGTGTAGCAGCTCAAAGGGAGAGCACATCAAGAACATAAGCACTAGATTCAGGTTCCACTGAGGCACGGTCAAAAGAGAGAGGGAAAAAGATGAACTAAACCTTTCAAGGATCTATGTACACTAGGAGATTTGAAAGGAAAATGTTGATCAGGTAATCTGAAGAATGCAGAGATAGAAGGAAGGTAACCTTTAAGAGTGCCCAGAGCAGAACCCTGCTTAGCAAGACACAGAATAAAAAGAAGAACCTGAGGAGGAGGAGCAGAAAGGGGATCAACATTTCTGTTGGAACACAAAGCCACAAATTTCTCACAACAGCAGGAGTACACAGTCTTTGTGGAGTAATGCTTGGCTGCCAAGACAACACCACAGACTTTGGAAGGAACGTCAAAGGCTGTCAACTGCTCTCGCTCAATTTTCACGCAGGAAAGTGAACACTGGACAGGTTGAGGTGGGGAACCTTCCCCTGCTGCTGTGAAAGAAGATCCTCCTGAAGGGGCAGACTGATTGGGGGTTCGATTGCCATGTTCAGTGGCTCAGGATACCATACTCTCCGTGCCCAATCCAGGGCCAAAAGGACGACCTGGGCCCAGTCGTTCTTGATCTTCTTGAGAAATATGGGCAGGTGTTGTATGGGCAGAAAGGAGCTCCACTCTAGAAGAAAAGCATCACCAGGCAAGAGCCGCCCTGGAAACTCTAGCACACAGCATTGTTGATGTTGCGTGTTTTTGGCAGAAGCCAACAGATCTTACCAAGGCTCTCCTCAGCGCTGAAAGAGATCTTGCGCCACCTCCAGATGGATATGCCACTTGTGATCCGCTAAGTATCTGTGGCTGAGTTTGTCCTCCCTGGCGTTCAGAGAGCCCGTCAGGTGTTGAACCACAAGGGAAATTTCCTGATGTTCTTGCCATGTCCAGACACGCAGGGCTTCTTGACACGTGCTGATGACACAAGCCCGCCCTGTTCGTTGCATTACCATATGGCAGTGGCGTTGTCCTTGAGCACCTGCACCAGCCTCCCCTGGATGGAAGATAAAAAGGCCTTCGATGCTAGTCGGATCACCTGCAAATGCAGAAGATTGATTGAGTCATGATTCCATTGGAGACCAGAGTCTTCTGATCTCCCCCTCTCCCAGATGGCAGCCCCATCCCAGAAATGATGCATCTGTCACTACTGTGAGATCTGGTTGGGGAAGAGAAAGAGGTCTGCTGCTGACCCAATCGTGGTTCGTCAGCCACCACCGCAGAATTTTTGCAATTCCCTCCGATACCTGGACCATGTCAGAGAGATTCCTCTGATGCTGTGCCCATTAAAACTTCAGGTCCCACCACAGAGCCCGCATATACCAATGGGCATTTGTCACCAGCAGGATGCAGGAAGCCACAAATCCCAGCAGCCTCAGAGCCTGTCTCACTGAAACATTGTTATCATAGCCTGAATATCCTGGACTCACCACTCAGGAGAGTAACCAATGAAAGGGAGTGTCTGAGAGGGACTCAGGTGTAACTTTGGCACGTTATATAGTGAACCCCAGCAAATGCAGGAAGTTTGCCGTAGTCTAGAGGTGGAAGATGACAGCCTAGTGCAAGCCCGCCCTCAACAGGCAGTCATCAAGACAGGGGAAGACTGAGACCCCTGATCTCCACAGATGAGCTGCAACCACCGCCTACACCTTGGGGAACACCGAGGGGCGCTGGTCAAGCCAAAAGAGTGCACAGAAACGGAAAATGCTTGTGGGCAACCGTGAACCAGCAGGTAACATCTGTGGGAAGGCAGGGTGGGAATAAGAAAATGTGAGTTCTGCAAGTCTAACAGTACCATCCAGTTTCCTGGGTCCAGGGGAGAGAGAGCCTGAGTCATGGCGATCATTCTGAATTACTCCTTCTTGAGGAAGTAGTTGAGAAGCCACAGGTCTAGGATAGGACAAAGGCTTCCATCCTTCTTTGGCACCATAAAGTAGCAGAACTAGCAATCACAACCTACTTTTGGTGTTGGGATCCTTAATATGGTTCCCTTGGACAAGAGAGTCACAACTTCCTTGCGGAGAAGAGAAAGATGATCCTCTGTCAGCCTGTCTTGGATGGTGGCACCAGAGGAAGAGTGGTCAGGAAGTGGAGGGAGTAGTCTTTTTATACCAACTGCAAAACCCACCTGTCCGATGTTATTGACTGCCATTGGGGCAGGTGATGACAGATCTATCCCCAAACGGGTACCTGTGATGGCATAAGGGCAGATTAGGAGGATTTGAAGGCTGCAGTCATGGGAGGGGTGGTGGACTGACTCAATCTTGGCTGCCTGATCCAAGTGTCTTGTGGATATAGCACCCTGGGACTGCTGGAAAGCATGCGTGGCACAGGGGTTAGGTGGGAACTGGTGAAGTTGGTAGCCCCTTCTGTAGCCACGAAAAGGGAGAAAAGCGGACTGGGGATGGTGCTGAGAGAAAGATAACCCCAAGGACCAGGTTGTAGCCCAACTGTTCTTAAATCTCTTGAGCACTGAGTCAGCTTTGTCTCCGAAGAGACAGGAGCCATCAAAGGGCATATCCTACCATTCTGCCTAGCAAGTCAGTCATGTCGAGTCCACATCGAATTGTTAACTTTGCTACATCTCTCTGGTCTGCTGCTGCTTGGGAGGGCACGGCCCCTCAGGGATCGTAGGCAGCACTTGTGCAACCATATCCCAAAGAGTGTGTGAAATGATTGGACCACCAAACTCTCAGGGGGTTGGTGTTGCATGATGACATCTGGGTCCCCTCGGGTGGGGCGGTAGTGATGGGTGATTGTCTTGTTCACAGGAGCCCCTGTTTTGGATCTGGACCAGGTACTCAAAAGGACATCCGTGAAGGCTTCATTAAAAAGGAGAAGAAGTTCAGGTAGGGAGACTCCTGGTTGAAGCATCTCTGTCAAGACATTAGTCTTGACTGCCACTGAGGGCAATGAAAGGTCGAGGACCTCCGCAGCCCTCCAAACGACCATAGCAGAAGACACTCCCTTCTCCCAGGGAAGACAGCATGCCTGCATCTGGGGAAATATCCAGATCACTGACTTCACCCAGTTGCTTACATCAGTCCATGTCATATTCATAAGGCTGGACTTCAGGATCCAGTAAGCCCTCCCATTCCTCCCAGAGGCCAAGCCCATAGGAATAGAGCTCAGGATCTGATCTGGGAGGCACGGCTCCTGATGCCGTAGGATACAGCATAGTGCAACGTCCCTCCAGTTCCATTTCGGAGTGGGGAATCAAAATGGGGATGGCGCCACCAGTGGGTGCCTGAAGCATCGTTATTGGGACCGGCACTGGGGAAGGTTGAGGTGACATGACTGGCAATAGTCTGGGTCCAGTTGTGGACCGATAGGACCTCACTGGCGCTTGGGCCGGAGTCACCAGCATGGAACTGCAGGGGCTGCTGCTGACCCAGCGAGACCCAAAGGCAAGCCAGAGGGTTTGGTCCACCCAAATATGGCACACAGAGCTTCATAAGAATCCCTGAGCTGGGCAGTGGGTTGCTCCTGCCCCCGGAAGCTCGGGGATTGCAGAGTCGGCCAAGGCACTGGCTTAACTATTGAGTGAGGCCTGGAATATGGACGATTCTGTGTCTCATCAGCCAACAGACACGGCGAAGTCGAAGCATGCTTCGACTTCTTGTGTTTCGACTTACCTGAGTGTCCTGGAGAGTTAGAATGGAATGACGACATTGGACTCTGCAACCGATTCCGGGGCTTTCCTTTCCACCAGGACATTGAGTGGCATGGAGTTGCACGCAGGCTGCCATGAGCTTGAGGGAGTGCTCCCTCAAAGCCGTCGGGTTCATCGCGCGGCAGCCAGAGCACAACTTCGGGTCACGGTCAGATCTGTCACTGATATCTGCCGGTCACAGGCACTGGAAGGCTTGAAGCTGGCTTTTCCAGATGACATCCAACCATACCAGGAGCTAAACATAAAAAAATTAGCTTCAACTAGATGTTGAAAAAAGATCAGTCAAAAAAGCCTGAAGCAGTGGCTCTTCCCGGATTGGCATTGGCTAGAGCAGAAAGAAAAGAATTTACATCAGCGCGCCTCGTGGAACCTATATTGGCACTGAGCATGTCACTCCTGGTGCAGACGATGCTGACGACGGACACGGAGTCGAACAACACCACCTACCGGAATGCAGGGTTACTGCTCACGAAAAATCTTCAGGATCCATTTTGACAGCTAGGATAATTCTAAATTAAGTAATCTGCAGTTCTGAATTCTCTATCAGATAAACCTTGACTTTTGCTTTTTTCCCTAGTAGGCCCCTGTTCATTACTGTTTTTTGTTACAAAAAGATTTCATCAAGGTTTTATTTGGACTAGGTTTATTAGTATGTTTACTCCTACTCAGCATGTTGTGGCACTGCTACCCAACTCGAGTATATGCCTGTCACAACCCTCTTCCGGGGTCTTCTTGGCAGGCAGGGGTGACTGTCCACCTGTTGTGGTTGAGGTTCTTTTGCCACTGCTGTCCTGGGGTTTGCCCTACTATGGCTCTGCACACTGAGCCAAGTACAACCCTTTTCACACTTAACTAGCAGGGAAGGGAAGGGAAGGCGAGTAATCACAGGCTTCCCGGAGAGGTGGGGTGGGAGACAAGAGGTCAGGCCCCAAGTGCCAACCAAACATATACAATCTTACTGTCAAGCCTGTGCTTATCTTTTATGAAAAAAGAAAGTACCTTAATCTCACAGCAGCACTAAATAATACATAATGTGACTGTAAGTTATGCATTAAGACTGAGACATCACATCCTGTCCCTGACCCCTTCAGATGTTTCCAGTAACCATTCTCCCTACTATTATGATTGATATTCCTCTATTGTTGTCCCTAAAATACTAAGGATTTAGGCAGGGTTTAAGCTCAGATACCTCAGATGTCATCATTAGTTTAGGGGTAAGTAACTTTGATGTTTTTTTCTATCACTTTTAGAAATTATTATCTCAAGTTAGTGCAGCTGCCTCACCGGTACACCTCAGTCTCTTATCGCAGGTGCACGCTAAGCTCTGTGGATTACCTGCTGGCTGCTTGTTGCAGTCCATCTGTGCTACAGATGTGTGTTGCTCTCCCACCTTCACAGCAATTACTTTTCTTGGGCAGGGACTCGAGTGGCAGCCTTACTTCGTACAAAGTTTCGTGATAGTCTTGGTTAGGTGGAAGAGAGCAGTGGCTGTAGACATGCTCTCAGCAGGGGTAACTGCTGCCTTCACGCTAGATCCTTTAAGGTGATCTCTGGGGAAAATTGTGGCCTCCGGAAAGATCAGGAGCCAGCCTTGGAGTTTAAGCAGCTTTCCTCTACTCTCTGACAGTGAAAGCACCAGTCTCTCAAGCCTGCTGAAGGCTGTCTATGACACAAAAATAAAAGCTTTGATACAACCTTGATACAGCTCACTCATTAACTGCACTGAGATATTGGAGGAGCCTCTTCATAGCAGGCGTTACTTCTGGCTCGCTCTCTTGGATGGTCTGCATTCCCTTGGTGCTCCTTGTACTAGAAACTTGCTGGGCTTTACCTCTGCACCGTCTCTCCTCTTGCAGGGCTAGGCATAATTCCCTATCTCAACAGGCAGACTGATTTTTACGCTTTTTAGGCAGACTTTAAGCTTCTCTAGCTGAAAGTGTTGCTGATCTCTCCTCTCCTCTGGGAGATTGGCTGTCAGGTCGACACCGGCCCTGGTTGCAAAGTAGCTCTTCGAGTACTCTTCCTTGGTTAAGAGCTTAGGAATGGAACCAAGTAGGGTTAGACTGTTAGACACATTTTCTAGGCCTTGGATGTGACTCCACTGCCTAAGGCTTCAGAACCTCTTCGGGGTGGTTCCTTCCAAACATAATTTCCAGACTGCTCTCTAAACACAGCCTTTGTGCTAGGTGATGGTGTACACAGTAGGAATCAAAGGGGCTGGTTCCAAGCAGGAGTACTCAAATATTGTCACAATTAAATGTGGGCTATCTGCACCTAGCTTTCCTGAAACAGTAATCAGAGACAGACAAAAGAGTGGACTCTGCCTAGAAACTTCCTCATCTTGACAACAGAAATTGTAGCTCCATCCCCTAACCAGTACGGTCAACAAAATGGCAGTGTTCAGAAAAAAACGAATCAACAGTCCTTTGCTACCAGGGACTCGTGGGATTTCTATAGGTTGACCTGTCTCCATCCTCCTCTCTGTGGTTTTAGGTCTCACCCTCCATCCACAAGAATTTGGCCAATACACTTTCTCTGTAAGGGTGAACCTATCCTCATCCTCATAATCAGACATTGCATCTTCCTCTGACCAGAACTGCCTTTTAGGTCTTCAAACAGTACCAGAAGCATACCGTCATAGCTCTAAAGCGAAGTGAGGGGTTGAGTCTGCAGGGAGTGATATGTTCATGGCACTGGTATGGGTTGGGTAGTGCTAAGGAATGCACGCCTCAGAAACGATTGTGGAATGGAGTACAGTCAGCCTGGACCTGCACAGAGGAAGACTCTATTTACAAGCCTTAATTCAGCTCACAAGCGTTTACAGGATCTTCTGACAGTATCAGACCCAATGCGAACACACTGAGAAGAACATTTAAGGCCCAGCAACAGTAAAACGTCATCAATATTGTACAAAAGTCACTGGAACCCGCCAAGTGACAGATGGCTACCCAATAAAGAGTCAGCTAATCTACAGTCACATTACAAGAAAACAACCATTGGAACAGCAAGCAAATACTGTACCAGGAGCATATGTACTCTCCATGGCCCCACAGCCACTGAGCACCTGGGTGCAACAATCGCTAGACCTGCCCCCCTTAACTATGAGGAAACAGGGGATTTTTCATCCAACAGTTTAAAACGTACTAAGTTCTGTAAAACATGCTAATAAAACAGATTTATTTAGGCAAACACCATTGCAAGTTTCATTATAATAGTTACTGTTATAGAAATATTGGCAAAGTAGATGATGGGACTCTGCTTACAAGAGCATTCCATTGTTCTGGTCAGTTAATGGATATTAATGCAGTATATAATGAAAGACATCATAAAAAAGATGGCTACATATGTGACAGAAATAAAACAGTAAATCACCGGAAAGTAACATGCACCTGAATACTGGAAGATTCGTTCGACTTACTTGCACCCGTAGGCAATGCAACATTCTTGGCCTATGGGGGGATAATGTAAAATATCCACAACTCGCATACTTAAGGTGAAATTTCCAAAATATCACTAACAAAGTTTTACCATAGGTGCGCTAAGGTACCAAAATGTAATAAGGGCACTGCTTGATTTCCCTGTGTGGTTGGAACCACACAGATTCACACATGAAATCCTGATCTTTGTGAAGACACAAATGGGCAAAACACTGATTCTGATCGTCTGCACGACTATTACTGCATTATGTTTTGCCTTTAATTTGAACATTCCTGCTTACTTTCACTTTTCTATAGATATTTAAAAAAAACAGATTACCATAAAATCGTGTCCACAAGAGAAAGAGCCCACCAAGGCCCAAGAAGTAGCAGACGCCCCCAACAACTGTTTTCCATTCGTTGGAGCGCCTTTTCATTTCTTCATAGGAACGGTCAAAGCTGATGCGATATACTGTGAGAAAAGGCACAGAAGTAATAGAGGTTTTCATCTTTACGAATGATATTACACAACAGCATACAGTGTGGAAGCTCAGGGAAGAAGCACAATGTTTTACGCCCAACAAATCACACCCAGAATAATTTTAAATACTGTGCAGTGACACAAACTACTGAGCGTGACTTTCTGGCACACAGAGTCTCAGGATTTAATGGTGTTTGGACAAAATATCAAGTCCAGAAAATAGTGTGGACAAAATATAGTGTCAAGAATATTATAAAGGTAAGTTTTCTTGGGCATGCTTAACTCCACATATATGTACCTTGATGATACATATCTTCAAGGTACGTAGATGTGGAGTTAATTATCAATATTTTGATCCTCAACTTTTTGACATGATGTTCTGGCCACGCAATATTTTTGTCCTCGATATTCTGCCAGTGATCCCGGTTTAATACCTAACTATTCTGGAAGTATATATATATATATATATATATATACACATCCTGATTTCCCTCTCCCGACTAGCAAAACGAGCAGCGTCAAACTGTCAAGTCAAATCCAAAAGCAAACCCACAGCTGATGCAGACCTGAGACTCAGTGTGGCATACTGATGTCGCAATGACCCCCACTCATGCTCTAGCTCATTGGGTGGTCCTGGAGCCTCTACTCTTTTTTTCACTGCACCACCAGTCTCGCTAGTATCATACGGTGAGCAGCAGCAACTATCCCCGCTCCACCCACATTTGTCATGTGTTGTGACCCCCCTCAGTAAGCCTGGTTGTGCCTGGGACGTAAAATTATTTGAGCCCAACAGAATATAGAAAGTGAAAAGATACACCTGGTAATTTAGGTCCCAACAAATTTTTCCTCAGAACTCCCAACCAAATTGAGGCTCCAGAACACAACATATTAGCTACACTACTTGATACCACAGTGTCACCACCATAAGAACTTTATAATATAGTAACCTACACAAATGAATGATATTTAATAACCCCAAAAGAATAAAGGTCCTGCCATGATTCTTTCAAGCCTATGATATGCAGCTAATATCAGATGTTAGCAGCATGCACTTAACTTATCAAGTCACCTTGCCAGCGATAGGATCTGTAGAATGGATATGGCGTAGCCTATGTGACTCCTGTACAACTCTCTGTAACAAGTACATACTTGTCTTTGAATCTGTATTAGCTCCTGTTAGATGTGGTGGAACAAGAGACAGAGGATATGTATCCTGATGGCCAGAGGAGCCGCCCTTGGAACTGGGGAACCAGGTTCCAGTCTCAGCCCCACCTCACCTTTTTGGGTAGATCACTTAGTCTCATCATACCTTGGACCAAGTTCATAAAACAAACAAATAGATGTATAGCAATGGGGTGCATTTTAAGATCTGTCTAACAGGTGATTTCCTTAGTGGCAGCTTGGCCAGAGTGACGGCCTATAAAAGAAACACAATATTTGTCTGTACCGCGCACAGCCATTATTCTGTTTAAGTCCGAAGAAGAACTTCTTGCGGGTGAAATGCAGACAACATTCATTATCTTTAGGAGAAGCAGATGTTTAGTACCACCTTCTGCTCAGGGAACACAAGTTATCATTCAGCGGTGCATAGCATTAAGCTTGCTAATGAGCCTGGCATGTGACAGCAACCGAAAAGACTGTCTTCCAGAAGAGATGCCTAATTTCCAAGGAGCTATGAACTTGAAGGTTTTATGCTTAAATTTGGCCAGGAGCAGGTTCTAATCCCAAATCACTACAGGCTGGACCTCGGACTCCCAGTACACAGTTCATGTTTCCAAGAAGCCCCTGAAACCGCCATGCTAAAAGACCATCATTCTTGTTGTTTGTTTTATGGCTGACAATGAATCCAAGGGCAAGGAGGTAGAGTGGAAGTTTTTGCAAGTCTGGACCCTAGAACGGTTGTGATGAATGGAATCCACTTGAGAGGATTAGAGAGGATTTTTGTTAGTTCACTAAAAGCCCTAGATCGAAAGCAGTCATGTAGGTTAAATCCAGGCTCACTCCATGGCACCCAAGATGACTTGTAGTTATCCAGGTAAGGGTAACAGTGGACCTCCTACAACAGTGGAAATTCACCTACCATACCCAAGATCTTTGTGAAGATGGCCAGCTTCAGGACTGACCAAGAAGCAGAGTCTTCTGCTGGTGTCATTGGTTTTCCACTTTGAAGAGTGGTTACTTCATTTGCACCTGCTGGACGGTTACATGAAAGTATGCATTATTCTAGTCTACAGAGCATAACTTATTCATTATTCTTATTTCCAGGGAGGAATGAGTAAAATATAACCTCTCGTTTTAGTAGGTAAGGGTGGGCCCTGTTCTATTATTCTTGAAATGAGGAGCCTATAGACCTCCTGTAGAAACTCCTGAGCTGCACAGAGGATAATCGATCCACTAATAGGATTCATGGAGTATCTGTGATTCAGATTTAATATGATATAGGTCCAAAATGAGTTATCATGGAAATATTTTGACAGCAAGGAGGTCTAATGTTATTTCTTATGCCCCACCTGACTCTCTTAGGTTTCCATTGTGTTGGCTTTAGTCTACCTTAGAAAATTATCTGGACTGGTAGAATTGCTTGCAGTGGGACTCACAACTTTGTCCTCTCTGTCAATGTTGGTGGATGAAGCTTAGCCTTTAAATAAAGCTACCATCAAACAAAGCTGGTTACGTGTGAGGAATGATGGTGTGCTAAAAAATTAATAGTTATGACTTTGAATATTTAGAATTTATTGTCCATAGACTTAGCCATATGCAACTCAAATTTGATTTTCTCCAAACCTCCTATGCCTGCTAGGCAATTTGTGGTTCAGTAAAGAGTGTTGACTCTGATGGAAGGGCCAAGGCCATCTCCAGTAAATGTCTTCATTTATCATCTGGGCAATGGCGACTAAACAGTCTACAGAACCGTACTGCTTTATCTGATGCAGCTCCTCATGCTAACAGGTACCAACATCAGGGTGGGAAACTGGTTTGGTGTCTCTATGTACAGCCTCATTAAGAATGCCCAGTAATTCTAGTAACTGCGTCCCTGCTGTTACTGGTACCAGGAGACCAGTTGCTTCAATAGAAGAATTGATGGGGGATTACATGTGAAACCTTGATAATCTCCTTAGAAACTGGAATTACTTGGGAAGTGGTATAAAAAAGCTTTAATAACATGCGTCCCTTATTTTGAACTTTGGCCTATTTACAGAAATCATCACAATCGCTTGAGTTTCCAAGTGCTGACACCACAAGCATCTTACTTGTACTAATAGCGAAGGCAAAACATTTACAATGGGAGTCACAAGGTATAGAAAGCAGATGTAAATTCATTACTCAATACTAGCAATTCTTATGAAACTGCCCTCCAAAAATAGTGTGAGCACTTAGAGCAAATGCAATTTTGGACAGGGTGTTTTTGCACCTGACAATTTCGCTCAGACTAAATGACCCTTAGTCAGTGCCAGATTACGAAATAGGCAAAGTAGGCACCGGCCTATGGGCCACACTTCTTTTAGGGGCCCGCGACAACGGATTGAAATAATATTGATTTGATCTTGAAAGAAAATTACAATCAAGCTTTCTTAAATTGTTTCCAAAAGATAGAAAAAAATGAATCAGCTCATAGAAACGAAAACTTTACATTAAAGACTCTATAGAGAGAATACTGTATTAATGTAATGAACCCATTAAACCAATCAGACAATCATGGATTTTTAAAGCACAGCTAATCATCCATAGGGTCTCACAGCACTGAATCTAGGTGTGCTGCTCAGTCGAAGAGCCAGATCTTGAGGTCCTTCCTGAACTGCTTCAGTGATGCATTCTGCCTGAGCCTGAGGGAAAATGTGTTCCATATCCAGGCTGCTAGGTAGGAGAAGGATCTTCCTCATGCTGTACTTTTCTGGATCTTGGGGGCGGCCGCAAGGACGAGCTGGGAGGAATAGATACGTTTGTTGGTTACGTAGAAGGTGAAGCTTTGGTTGAGGTATGGCGGTCCTATGCTGTGCAGTGCCTTGAAGGTGTGGATCAGGAGTTTGCATTGATGCGCTTTTTGACTGTGCAGTGTAGGTCTCTGAGGTGGGAGGAGATTCGGCTGTGTCGGGGGATGTCCAGGATGAGTCTGGCGGCTGCATTCTGGACTCTTTGTAGTCTTGATTGAAGGTTCTTGGTAATGCCGGCATTGAGTGCATTCCCGTAGTCCAGTTTGCGGGTGATGAGTGCGTGGGGTGACTATCTTCCTTGTGTCAGGTGGAATCCATTTGAAAATCTTCTGCAGGAGACAGAGGGTGTGGAAGCTTGATGAGGAGACAGGTTAACTTGTAGGGTCATTGATAGAGAGAAGCCCAGGATGATGCCCAGGTTGCACGCATGGTCAGTGGAGGGGGGGCATTACCCAGAGCGGTGGGCCACCTGAATTCGTTCCAGGCAGAAGGGGTGCAGCCGATCACAAGGATCTCTTTCGTGTCCGAGTTGCGCTTGATGCAGCTGGCCTCCATCCAGGCAGCAATTGCTCTCATCCCGTTGTGGAAATTCCTCTTGGCTTGTGCAGAGTCCTTGGACAGGGAGAGGATCAGTTGGGTGTCATCAGCATAGGAGACTATGTTTAGCTTGTGTTGTTTGGTTATCTTAGCGAGCAGGGCCATGTAGACGTTGAAAAGCGTCAGGCTTAGTGAGGATCCTTGGGGCACTCCGCAGCAAGTGTCTTTAGGTTCTGATGTGAACGGTGGTAGTTTGGCCCGCTGTGTTCTTCCGGGGAGGAAGTGCCTGATCCAGCTCATGGCTTTGTCTCGGATGCCGTTGCCGTGCAGTCTGTAGTGGAAGGTGGAGTGGGAGACGGTGTCAAATGCAATGGAGAGGTCGAGAAGGATGAGTGCGGCAGTGCCTTCGCAGTTTAGTATGATGCACATGTTGTCAGTGGCTGCTAAGAGTGGGGTTTCGGTGCAGTGGTTGCTTCTGACTGCAGACTGGGAAGGGTCTAGGATATGGTGTGCCTCGAGTAACTCAGTGAGTTGCTGGTTGACGGCTTTCTCCGTTACCTTGCCTGGGAAAGGGGGCAGAGAGATAGGTCTGGATTTCTTCAGCTCCTTAGGGTCGGCGGTGGGTTTCTTGAGTAGCGGGCTGTTTTCAGCATGTTTCCAGTCTGAGGGAAATGTGGCGGTCTTGAAGGATAGGTTGATGGTTCGATAGAGCTCCGGTGCTTTGGAGGCGCTGGCCAGGTTTAGGATGTGATGAGGGCATGGATCCGAGGATGCTCCCGAGTGGGCGGAGTTCATCAGTCTTTGGGTGTTGTCTATGGTGATGGGGGTCCAGGAGTTCAGTATCTGGTGGGGTGCTAGGTCCATGGAGGTGAACGGTGCTGGCAGGCTTTGGTTCCTGAAGCCTTCATAGGTGTCCTGAGTCTTATGGTGAAAGGAGGTGGCAAGGTCATTGCAGAGGTCTTGGAAGGGAGGGATGGATGAGGAGTCTGCTCTGGGGTTTGTGAACTCTTTGACGATGGCGAAGAGTTCTTTGCTGCTGGAGTGCTGGTGTTGAGGCATGCTTCAAAGGTGGCTTTTTTGTTGGCTCTGATGTTCTGGTGGTGACTGCAATTTTGTAGGCTGTGCGGTCTTCAGTGGATTTGTTGAGCCTCTATTTATGTTCCAATCATCTGCAGGTGCGCTTGGATTCCCATAGGTCTGGCATGAGCCACTTGGGTGTTTTGCCCTCTCAATTCCCTGCTGATTTCTTTAGGGGGGCTACGTTGTCAGCGCAGTGAGAGCCAGAGGTGTAGGTTGCTTGCGGCTTCATTAGCATCCGCTGCCTCCGGTGGAAGGGAGTGGTTGAGAATGTTGGTGAGCTGTTCTTTTGTGACTTTTCCCCAGCATCTGCTGGGAGGAACGGGGGTGGGTGTTGGCGTGCGTTGTTCTTTGTGTGGGTAAAGAGGATGCACTTGTGTTCGGTCCAATGGTGTATCGAGGTGTGGGAGATGGTGATGTTGTCTCCTGCTGAGAAGACGGGCAAAGAATGTATCTGGCTCTGTGGGTAGGTACGTTGACGAGTTGTATGAGGCTGAGAGTTGTGAGGTTGTCCAGGAGGTTTGAGGTGTTGGGGTCATCGACGTTATCAAGGTGGAAATTGAGTTTGCCAAGTACGATGTAGTTGGAGGAGGTCAGTGGTTGGGGGGCGATGAGGTCAGCAATGTCTTCGCAACACTGGGGTCCAGGTGGCCTGTAGATGAGGGTGCCATTTAGGGAGGTGTTTGGGATGGTCTGGATCTGGAAATGTAGTTGCTCGTGCACTGACTGAGACTGCGACTTGATGGTGGTACTCAGGCGGAGGCTGTTCTTGTAGATTATGGCAATGCCTCCTCCAGGCCGATTGGCTCTGTCCTTGTGGATGATTTTGTAGTTGTTCGGGATGACCGTGGCGATGTCTGGGACAGCAGTGGGGATGATCCAAGTCTCCAGGGGTGTTGAGTCGAGGAGGTTCCTGACTTCTATTGCGTGCTCGACGAGGGAGCATGTGTTGAGGAGTATGCACTTGAGGTGGCTGTCCGAGCTTGGTGCAGGATCTTGGGGTGGTACTTGGAAGGTGCTGGAGCAGGCGCAGCAAGAGAAAGGGCCACTGGTGTTCCTGGCGGACGGTGTTAAGTTGGCGGTAGAACCGCCAACAGGCTGGCAGTAATTACCTCTAAATTATGACATTGCAATGTACCACACCATCCACCACGGAGGTAATGACCGCCAGGCTGGAGACAACAGTCTCCAGCCCGCGGCCGCCACTAGTCCGCCTGCGGGATAATGACCCCGCATACCGCCATGGTTTTTGAGGTTATTGCACAGCCACGAAAAACATGGCGTTAGGCACTATCAGTGCCAGGGAATTCCTTCCCTGGCACTGAAAGGTGTCTCCCCCACACCCTTCCCCTCCCAGAGTCCTCCCCCAACAGCCACGACCCCCCTTCCATCCCCCAAAGGTGGTAGGGCCCCCTCCCCCACCCCCCAGAACTCCATTGGCCCCCTCAGACATACCCCCCACTCACACATGCACACCACTGACACACATACACGCGCACATACATAAACGATACATCCCCCACACACATCCCACTCCCGCATACATACATGCACTCACACACCCCCTCTAAACACTCACACTTAGACCCCCATTCACGCACACACCAC
Organism: Pleurodeles waltl; assembly: GCF_031143425.1. Classification (NCBI taxonomy): domain Eukaryota; kingdom Metazoa; phylum Chordata; class Amphibia; order Caudata; family Salamandridae; genus Pleurodeles; species Pleurodeles waltl. The sequence continues at coordinate 31,860,800 of NC_090439.1, forward strand.
ACAACACCCCCCACCCCCTCCCCTGTCGGACAATCGCCTTACCTGACTCGGTGCACGTCCGGGAGGGAACGGGTTTCATGGGAACTGCTCCACCGCCAGCACCCTGTCACCAGAATGCCGCCACACCCAATACTGGAACCTAATTCGGTGGGCAGTGTTCTGATGACGTGCCAGTGACGGAGTAGCAACCTCCACTGCACTGCCGACCGTCAGTATGGCTGCTGGCGGCTCTCCAACCAAAATATGGCGGAGGGTTGCCAGCAGTCATAATATGGTTGGCGGAAGACCGCCAGCACTGGCGGTCTTCGGTCTGGCGGGACCTCAGCAGTCTTCACTGAAGACCGCCGAGGTCATAATGAGGGCCTTTGTCTCTTTAAAAGCGCATCTGATGTCAGCTGTCAGTTTGTTTAAAAAAATGATGTGCAAAATAGTACCTGTAATGTTTAGTTTTGTGTAATAAAATTGGTTTATTAAAATCGTTGTTTGTTAAAAATAAAAACGTATTAGGAGATAATTTGTGGGGGTGGGGTGGGGGCTCGACTGCCTAGGGGCCTCCACACGGTTTTAATCCTGCCCTTAGTTCTTTCCTAACTCACATTTTGGACCTAAACATTTTCAAAAGTGGACAATAACTAGACACAATCTCACAAAACGGAATATGACATATTTATGAGAAACTTCGGTAAAACAAATACTTGGACAGCGCGTCTGTTAAATGTATAGATAAACAAAGAAAATTTCCACTGCAAGCAAAAGCCCAACGGCAGACAGTCAGCACCTGACAAAGTGCCAATCAGAACTGGCGAACCATTGGTGCTGTTGCAATCAGCAAGCTGCCGTAGCTGTCCCAGGAAACAAAGACGAAAATTCTGACCTCCTTATAAATCTCCCACCTCTAGGGCCACTCTCCACCACGACCGCAAATCGAATGCTGCTACATTCCTTTCATGGGAAAGTGCTTGAGAGGGAGAGATAAGGAGGCGACATACTCTATTTCAGCTCTCTAAAAGGATTTGTGGAGGGTTGAGACGGATATGAAATATGCAGACAAGAGAAGGGTTGCCCTATACGCATCTGATACAGTACAGCGAAACGTGTTCAAGACAAGGGAAAGCTCACACAATTAACCATTTTAAATAGCATCAACACAGCCCACTTATTACCTCATGATTTTCAACCCTAAATTTGAAGAGATTCTGCTAAATGGGACATTTATTCTCACCTGTAACCTGGATGATCACCTCAGAGACTCCGTTATTCCTACCTGAGTAAACCATTGACCTAGTAGTCTTTTGGCCTGAGTCGGCTCAACAATAGCGCCCTGGGTGGAAATAAATGTGACGCCCTTAGTACTGCTGGTGAATCCGCAGCCACTTTTCACAGGCTTACTACATGAAGGCAGCGGCTTGCCTCTGAACACAGACCTCTGTACCTCGCCAGCTCACCTGAATTAACCACAACATATCTACCTCAGACTGGTTCTACATTGTTTATTGGAGAGGGGAGGTAGTGGTGATGTGTGGCGGCAGGGGGTGAGAGGTAAACAGAAGGGGACGGTATAGGGTGACCACTTGGCATTGAGGAAAATTCTGGACAGGACTGTAAAAACTTGAGGACAAAGGGTCAAAATTCAGGACAAAAATTCAGGACGAAGGGTCAAAATTCAGGACAAAAATTGAAGAACAAATGTCAGTTTTACAGACACACCCAAGAGAGGCCATGCCTCACTATGTTATCAGTGCATTTATTTACTCTTTTTTAACATAGCACAATTTATTCACTGTGGTCTTATTGTGATTGCCTCCTGGTATGCTACATTCAGGTGTCACAATAGGTCCTTGTTCAGTAGTAAATAAATGCCCTTCAGCACAGTCAAGGCAATCACCCCTACCCAAATCTACCCAATCTTTCTTAAAGAGAAAGTAACAACAACATTTTGATTATGTTTCTGAACATTTTAAAACCTGTGGCAAACAGTTTGGGAAACATTATGGTAATGAACCTTATGCTAGTTTAACCCCTTCGCTGCCAGGCCCTTTCCACTCCTGTGCTGAGCCTTATTTTGACTATTTGGGGCAGTTCACGCTTAGGCCCTCATACCTTTTTGTCCACATAAGCTATCCTCACCAAATTTGCGTACTTTTTTTCCAACATCCTAGGGATTCTAGGGGTACCAAGAGTTTGTGGGGTCCCCTAAAGTAGACCAAGAAATTAGCCAAAATACAGATTTTTTTTTTTTTTTTTTAAAACAATGGGAAAAAAGGGCTGCAGAAGAAGGCTTGTGTTTTTTTCCCTGAAAATGGCATCAACAAAGGGTTTGTGGCGCTAAAATCACCATCTTACCAGCTTTCAGGAACAAGCAGACTTGAATCAGAAAACCACATTTTTCAACACAATTTTGGCATTTCACTGGGACATACCCCATTTTTACTATTTTTTGTTCTTTCAGCCTCCTTCCCAAAATTCACAAAGGCAAAGTGCCTCCACCAGGTCGTCCGATAGTCTCTGGGATAGGCTCTGTCCTTGAACCATTGTCTATTTTCTGTGCTCATTTCCTACAACCTATTGTCCAGGAATCTGCTACTTATCTCAAAGACACAAAAAATTTCCTCAACCTGATAGAGACTATTAATTCAACTGTTCATGTCCATGCTTTGATTACCTTGGATGTCGAGGCTTTGTATACTAACATTCCTCAAGAGGCCACACTGCAAGTAGTTGAAACTGCTCTTCTGTCTGCTAATCAACCATTCACCACTCCGGTTTATTTTATCATGCACTGTGCTGCCCTTGCTATGAAAGCCATTTTTTTTCAATTCGAGGACCTCCTTTTCCACCAGATCCGCAGGACATCAATGGGCCGTACCTTTGCCCCTAGTCTCGCCTGCACTGCTCATAGTTTCATACTGACCATTCTACAGATCACCATCTGGGGCTATCATGCACAGCTTTCTCTTGCCTTGCTAGAACCTGTACACTCACTGACACGAAGAAACCCTGTGCTCCTTCACTATCTTTGCTAAGCCTCCCCAATCCCACAGGATGGCTGTGCTCAGAACAACTCCATCAGTGGCATGCTGCAGGTGTCTTAAAATTGGGGGATTTGTTTCTGGACAGCAAGCTACTATATTTCCAAACCCTTGTGGCAGACTACCATCTTCATCTCGGTCAACAGCCTGACTGCCTCGAGAGGTCACTGGGCCATGTCTCTACCTACACTAAAAAGGTGAATCCAGGCCACTTAGACCTGCATGCCAGATGAAAGAGCCATAGCCTTCCCCGCAGCAATGCTCATGGCAACACTAAGGGTCAAATTGCCCCACTACTGAACAGTTTTTTTTTTTTTAAACACTTACCTTCGAGGGGAGACATGGACGTCTCCCCTCGGTCCTCAACCTCTTCTTGTCCCCAGGTGCACACAGGCTCTCAGCCAATCAGGATGCTGCTGTCACCAGCATGACAGCAGCGACGTGTGGTCTGAGCGGCCTGCTTTGCCGCTCAGACTAGGAGTGGGAGCCTGTACATGTTTTCCACTCGGCTGGGCAATACAGCCGGGTAGAGAACATGCAAAGTGCGTTAGAAATGGGGTCTCTGGGTGGCAGCCAGTTTGCACTCTCAATGGAGATACTCAAAGACAACGTGTAAAGTATTTGTACCAACACATACAGAAATACAGTGAAAGCACTACAAAAGGGACACCACATCAGTTTAGAAAAATAGGTAATATTTATCTAAATCAAACAAGATTAAAATGACAAAAATCCAACATACACAAGTCAAGATATGAATTTTAAAAAGTATGAGTCTTACTCCATAGAAAACAATGGAAACATTGATTTTACACAAAGTACCTGGTTTGCATCAAAAATCAAGCTGCACGGTCGAGCGTGCATTGGAAAAGTCAGAGAAATCAATTCCTTACTCGCAAGTGAGCTTGTTTCTTCTCTGGTCGGGTAGGCGATGCGTTGTTTTTCTCCCTTTCACGGGCAGAAGCAGCAACTGCAGGATAGTCCCACAAAGCACAGTCACAGGCAGGGGCAGCACTTCTCCTCAGCTCTGCTCCTTGGCAGAGGTTCCTCTTGAATCCAGAAGTGATCTTGAAGAAATCTAATCCGGGGTTTTGGGTCCACTACTTATACCCCTTTCTGCCGTTGAAGTAGGCTTACTTCAAAGGAAAGTCTCTGTTGTTTACAGGATCCTGCCTTACCCAGGCCAGGCCCCAGACACACACCAAGCGGCTGGAGTCTGCATTGTGTGAGGTCAGGCACAGCCCATTCAGGTGTAAGTGACCACTCCTCCCTCCACTGTAGCCCAGATGGCCCATCAGGATATGCAGGCTACACCCTAGATCCCTTTGTGTCACTGTCTAGAGGAGATTCACAAACAGCCCAACTGTCTGTCTGACCCAGACAGGGAATCCACAAACAGGCAGATGCACTGAACAGTTAAAGCAAGAAAAAGCCAACTTAAATAACAGATGCATTTTTAAATTGTGAGTTCAGATACCCCAAACTCCATATTTCTATCTGCTCTCAAAGGGAAAGTGCACTTTAAGAATATTTAAAGGCAGCCCATATGTTAACCTATGAGAGAGATAGGACTTACAACAGTGAAAAACGAATTTGGCAGTATTTTACTGTTAGGACATGTAAAACACATCAGTACATGTCTCACCTTTAATATACATTGTACCCTGCTCATGGGGCTACCTAGGGCCTACTTTAGGGGTTGCCTAAAATGTACAAAAAGGGAAGGTTTGGGCCTGGCTAGTGGGTATACTTGCCAGGTGGAATTGGCATTTTAAAACTACAAACACAGACACTGCTGTGACAGGTCTGAGCCATGTTTACACGGCTACTCATGTGGGTGGCACAATCAGTGCTGCAGGCCCACTAGTAGCATTTGATTTTAGGACCTAGGCACCTCTAGTTCACTCTACTAGGGATTTACTAGTAAATCAAACATGCCAATTGCGGAAAAGCCAATTACACATACAATTTCACATAGAGAGCACTTGCACTTTAGCCCTGTTCAGCAGTGGTAAAGTGCCCACAGTAGCAAAAACTTTACCCAGCACACAGCAACAACCTGGGAAGTTGAGGCAAAAAGTTAGGGGAGACCACGCCAAGGATGCCAGGTCTAACATGTGTCCCCACCAGCTGAAAGTGGGGAGAACTACCCAACCTCATAAGAGTTCTCATCACTAAGGCGGAAGAATCTGGACAGACCATCAGCATTGATGTGTTCTGTTCCAGGGTGGTGTTCAACCGTAAAGTCCAATGCCATTAGGGAGATGGACCACCTCAACAGTTTTGGATTCTCACCCCTCATCTGCATTAACCATCTGAGGGGCCTGTGGTCTGTCTGAACCCTGAAGTGAGTCCCAAACAAATAGGGTCTTAGCTTCTTCAGCGCCCAGACCAAAGCAAAAGCTTCACGCTCAATTGCACTCCACCTATGTACCTGGGGAAGTAACCTACTGATGAAGGCTACAGGTTAATCTAGGCCCTCTTCGTTTAGCTGTGACAACACTGCTCCTACACCATGCTCTGAAGCACTAGACTGCACGACAAATTGCTGACAGAAGTCGGGTGCCTACAGCACGGATGCCATGCACATGGCTGCCTTCAGGGCATCAAAAGCTGTCTGGCAAGATTCAGTCCAGATCACTTTCTTTGGCTGCTTCTTAGAAGTTAACGCCATACCCATTGACAACCCTCCTACAGTAGCCTTGTAGGCCCAAAAAGGCTCTGACCTCAGTCTAGGCCTTGGGGGGGGGCTCCCAAGCCAGAATGGTGTCAATCTTTGGTTGTAGGGGTGCCACCTAGTCACTTCTCACCTGGTGTCTCAAGTACACCACAGAACCTTGTTGTATTTGTCACATGCTTATCTTAATAGTGAGGCCTGCCTTCTGCAGGGCCTCCAACACTTTGTAGAGTTCCTCCCAAGTGGAGCTGAACACGGCAATGCCATCCAGGTAGGCTGCACTGAAATCATCCAGTACAGCCAACACCTGGTTAACCAGCCTCTAAAAGGTAGCAGGGACATTCTTCATCCCAAAGTGCATCACCCTAAACTGGTAGTGCCCATCTGAGGTAGAAAATGCAGACCTCTCCTTGGCCCGTCAGTCAGAGCGATCTGCCAATATCCAGACGTTAAGTCAAACCTGCTGAGATATTTGGCAGCTATTAACCAATCAATGAGCTCATCAGCTCAGGGATGGGGTGCGCGTCAGTCTTAATGACTGCATTGAGTCCACAGTAATCCACACAGAACTTGAGTTCTGGAGTGGCACCTGGAGCAGCAGCCTTTGGGACTCAGACCACAGGACTGGCCCAAGGGCTACTAGAGAACTCAATAACCCCAAGAGCTAATATTTTGTATACCTCATCCTTAATGTTGGCCCTGACCTTCTCAGTCACTCTGTAAATTTTATGTTTTACAGGAGGACTGTCCCCAGTGAGCATATCATGTGTACACAAATGAGTGACACTTGGGGTCAAGGAAAATAGTGAGGCAAACTGTCCCAACACCTGGCAACAGACCCTCTGTTGCTCTAGAGTCAGTGAGTGGGAGAGGTTCACTCCCCCCACTGAACCTTCTTTCTCTTTGGCAGACAGGAGGTCAGAAAGAGGCTCACTCTCTTCCTCCATCCCATCATCTGTTGCCAAGAGCATAGTCCCTTCTGTCCTCTCTAAATGTGAGGCTTGAGGTGGTTCACATGCAGGACCCTCAAAGGGTTCCTAAGAGTCCACAAGTTCACCAGATAGGTGACATTACTCTTGCGGTCCAACACCTCAAAAGGCCCAGTCCACTTGACCTGGAGAGCCCTAGGCTCTACTAGGGCCATCATTCACACTTTCTGGCCAGGCGAAAGTCAACCAGAGTGGCATTCTGGTCATACTGGTGTTTCATGTCTTCCTGGCTTGCTTCTAGGTTCTCCTGAGCGAGCTTCTTGAAGTGTGCTGTCTGGATTCTAAAAGCCAGCATGTAGCTGAATATATCCTGGGGGCTTACTGGAGGCCTTCTCCAAACCCTCGCTAACCAGACTCAAAGGGCTCCTGAGAGGGTGGCCATACAACAATTCAAAAGGGCTAAATCCAAGACCCTTTTGTGGCACCTCCCTGTAGGCAAACAGAAGGCATGGCAAGAGGACATCCCACTAATGCCTCAAGGGCTCTGACAGGCCCACGATCATGCCCTTCAAGGTGTGGTTGAATCTCTCAACCAGACTGTTTCCTTGGGGATGGTAAGGAGTGGTACACTTGTAGGTTACCCCCACACTCCTTCCACAGAGACTTCATATAGGTAGATGTGAAGTTGGTACCCCTATCAGATACCACCTCCTTGGGGAACCCCATGTGGGTAAAACCCCCCGTCAACCCACGTCCCACCACAGGGGATGTGATTGACCTCAGAGGGATAGCTTCTAGGGACCGGGTGGCATGGTCCACCAAGACCAGGATAAACCTGTTGCCCATGGCTGTCTTGGGATCCAGAAGTACCACAATGTGAATACCAACCCTTTCAAATGGGGTGCTGACCACTGGAAAAGGTTGGAGTGGATTCTTACATTTCCCCTCACTCTTGCCTGACAAGTTTGGCAAGACCTACAGTGTTCATCTGAGTGCCTGCACATTTAGGGCCAGTAAACATAAGTGACAAGCCGTTCAAATGTCTTGTCCTGCCCCAAATGTCCAGCTAAAGGCACATCATGGGCCAGACCCAGTAGGAAGTGTAGGAGGCAGGCCTGGGTTGTAGTGGGTAACTAAGGTACTTACACCTTATACCAAGTCCAGTTATCCTTTTGAAATGTAGGCAGTGTCTTTAAGCCAGGCTCTCTAGGGGTAGCTGTAGCTGAGCAGCCAAGGTTTATCTAGGAGACATGCAAAGCTCGTGCAACATCACTGTAGTTCCACAGTACTCACACACATGAAAGAAAATACTCAGTGTTCCAAAAATAAAGGCACTTTTTTAGGTGACACAAATGCCAAAAATACCATAGAGACTATACTCCCTTAGGAGGTAAGTAATACACAAATTATATTAACTAGTATGCAGAAATAGCTGTAAAAACAGTTAGAAAGCAGTGCAATAGTGAAAATCACAATGGTTAGAAATGGACTTGGGGAACACAAACCATATACTAAGAAAGTTGAATGTGAATATTGGTTTCCTACCTAGGCAAGTGTAGTGTGTAGAGGGGCACTGGGAGTATTAGAAAACTCGAGAGGTAAGCAATAGAACCCACCCCAGAATGCAGGAAAGCAGGATTAAATCACAGTAACTTTCCTAGAACACACAAAAACAAGAGAAAGAAGTAAATGCAAGAACCAGAAGAGACTGCAAGAATCCAGTGATGGATTCCTGGACCTGAAGACCTGTAGAAGAAGGGGATCAAGTCCAAGAAGCACTGAAGAGTCCAGGGAGAACAGGAGCCCCTGCTAACCCGGATGAAGGTGCAAAAGAAGAACCACCGGTGAAAAACAACAATCAGTACTGCACCCAAGAAGAGCGATGCAGGTTCCTGGTTGGTGCAGATGATGTCCCATGCCGGATGGATGATTGCAGTCTGGTCTGCGTTGCTGGGTTCCGCCAACAAGCCTTGGCACACGCAAAGCTGCTGGTGAGTGGAAAATGGTGCTGCCCGGCACCAGGAGGGACCTGGTGGACTCTACCCAAGAGGGGGAGTCAGAGGGGGCTCTCAGCAACTCAGAGAGCCCTCAGAATACCATGCAGCATGCACAGGAGTCCCACAGCATGGGTACAAAGAAGGTGCAAAAGGAGGCCCGAACAGCACTATAACAAAGGGTCCCACGCCACCGGAGAACCACGCAGGAAGATGTGCGTCGCACGAAGGAGTGCTGGGTGCCGGAGCTGCACAGTGCATGAAGAACTTAATAGAAGGATGCCAACAATCCTTGGCAACTGCAAAACATGCGGTGCATGGGGGTACTGTCTTGCTTGGGGATGCATGCTCTTACCTCCACCAAAGTTGGACATCAGGGTCGTCAGGCCACTTCAGTCCACCACCCATGAGGCAGGATCCACGTAACTAGGCAGGAGAGGGAATCCACACAGCCGCTCGTCGATGCAGAGAGGTGCCTGCTGAAGCAGAGGAGTGACTCCTTCACTCCAAGGGAGATTCCTTGGTTCTTCTTGTACAGGCTGAAAATAGGCTGTCCTCGGAGGATGCAGGACTAGGAGACAGTTGCAGTTGCTGGCAGAAGTTGAAGATAAAATGTTGCAGACGTTTGCTTCTTTGTTGCAGTTTTTAGAGTTCCTGGAGGGTTCAGATGCAGTTTCTTCAGTAAGAAGGTGAAGTAAAGGATGCAGAGGATTTCTGCTGGAGTCTTGCAATCCAAATCTGAAGAACCACCTAAGAGAGAGACCCTAAATAGCCCTGAAAGGGGGATTGGTCAGCTCAACAGGTAAGCACTTATCAGGGGAGGGCTCTGATGTCACCTGCTGGCACTGGCCACCTAGATGCTTCCAGAGTTCCCTGACAACTTTGAATCCAAGATGGCAAAACACAGGGACCCTCTGGAGGAGCTCTGAGTACCACCCCTGGGGTGGTGATGGACAGGGGAAAGGTCACTCCCCTTTCCTTTGTCCAGTTTCACACCAGAGCAGGGACTGGGAGTCCCTGAACCGGTGTAGACTGGATTATGCAAGGAGGGCACAATCTGTGCCCTTTAAAGCATTTCCAGAGGCTTGGGGAGGTTACTCCTCCAAAGCCTGTAGCACCTTTTTACAAAGGGGGAGGGTGTAACACCCCTCTCCCAAAGGAAATCCTTTGTTCTACCTTCTTGGTGTTGAGCTGCTCATGCAACAGGAGGGCAGAAACCTGTCTGAGAGGTGGCAGCAGCTGGGGCTGACTGGAAAACCTCAGAAGGCTGGTATGGCAATACTGGGGGTCCTCTAAGAAACCTTCAGAGTGCATGGAATCATACAACCAATGCTTGCAAAAGGATTGGGGTATGATTCCAACATGTTTGATACCAAACATGCCTATGTTCTGCGTTACTATTATGTTGCTGGATAGAGGTAGTGACCTATGTCCAGTACACACGTAAAATGGCATCCCCGCACTCACGAAGTCCGTGAAAATGGTCCCGGAGATTGTGGGGGTACCTCTGCTAGTGCAGGGGTGCCCTCACACACAGGTACTCTGCACCCTGCCCTCAGGGCTGGAGGGCCTACTATAGGGGTGACTTATAAGTGACCTGGTGCCGTGTAAATGGCAGTGAAAGTGTGCCTGCACCTTCTCACGCAGGCTGCAATGGCAGTCCTGCAGAAACCTTTGCATGGGCTCCTTATGGGTGGCAAAAGAAATGCTGAAGCCCATAGGGATCCCCTGGAACTCCAATGCCCTGGGTACCTGGGTAGCATATACTAGGGACTTATAAGGGGGCACCAATATGCCAATTTTGGGTGAATAACTAGGTTATCAGTATGCAGTGACAAAACTTAGAGGAGAGGGAGAATAATCACTGGGGTCCTGGTTAGCAGGATCCCAGTGAACACAGTCATGCACACTGACATCAGGCAGAAAATTAGGGTAACCATGGCAAAAAGAGGGTACTTTCCTACATGAAGGCTCTGAAGCACTGGGGTACCACCAGCACATGGGCTGACACAGGCTCAGCAGCCTTAGGCTCACTATATAGGAGGCTGTCCTCCTTGTAGATAAGATGTGAACCAGACTCCTTGCCAGACGCCTGGTATGCAGCCTGCTGCCGCAAACCCTCCAGAGTAGAGCATGTCCTCTGTTCTCCACCAAATGCTTCCCTGGTTGGTCCCCCTTCCTGCTGCCACTGAGTCTGCTCAGGGACCTCCTCTAGTTCAGCCACCTAACCATGGCTTCTTTTCAACTGGGGTCTGGGAATCCTTACCCTGGGGACTAGGTTGGGGCCCTTTAGAGAGCTCCCCCTGTTTACCCTTACCCCCCTATTCTTCTGAGAGAGACCCTGCCCACCCTTGGCGTGGCCTCCCCCATATCTCTCCTGGACCCTGGTGCTCTGCCAATGGTCCACTTCCTGTGCAAGCTTCCTGGGGTCAGTCAGCTTTCTATCAATTAGGTGCTGGTGCAGCTCCGGAAAACAAAGACTGTACAACTGCTCCCAAACACTTATGTTGTAAAGCCCCTCAGAAGTTGTTACCTTACTGCCCTTCACCCAACCATCCAGTGACCTGCAGAAAGAATCAACAAAATCTTGCCAAATTTGGGATTTCTTCTTTTTGTAGGGCCTAAACTTGTCCTTGTGCTGCTCAAGGTTGATACCATACCTTGTGAGTAGGGCGTCCTTCATGATAGAGAATGTGAGTCCCTGAGGATACACTAAGGATGTCAAAGTATCCTTCCCCTCTACCTCGAAGGGCTTCCACAGACCCACATCCCTCAATGTGCTTCAGGGACCATGTTGATGTGGAGAGCAGAATGAAACCCCGTAAACCACAAGTAGATATTATCCTCCCTCTTACAATCCTTCACTAGGTCTTTAGGAATGTGCACCCTCTTCTCAGGCTGCTCGGTGGTACTGCTGCCACCATCTCCACTAGACTGGCTCCTCTGATCTAGTTCCCTCAAACTAAGCTCATGAGCAACAAGCATATTTTTCTCCTCAATGGCCATCCTCCGCTAATCCATCTCTCTCTCCATCCTAAGCTTCTCTAATTCAAACAGGTACACACTTTCTGCCTGTCTGTCCTGCAACTCTTAAGGAGTCAGACCAGGAGGACACACTGCTACCCTACCTCCCAGGAAGTACAGGTACCTCTACTATGCCATCATGGCTGTTTTGCACCTCCTCACCTTCAAT